>NC_037675.1:26046098-26346098 GCF_003255815.1 Theropithecus gelada | reverse complement strand
TGTGGTTTTTAAGGGAAATAATTTAACATTTCTCTATTTAGGTTTTAACATTTACAACATTGGCTTTTTCCTTGTTGAGGTTATTGTGTTTCTTTGTCAATAGCTGAGGCATGGAGAAGAAATGGTTAAGTACAGTTAAGCTTGAATCATATTCATCCTTTGGAATATGACATTGGACAGTGCAGAGGGCTGATTGTGGTAAAGTAAGAGCAGTACTGGAGTCCTTTAGAGGAAGCATCAAAATTATTCAGGCCTGGGATGGTGAAGACCCAAACTAAGGTAGAGGAAGCGAGAATGAAGAAAAGCTAGTCTAGAAATATTAAATCAAATCCACAGGATTTGGTGATTTGTTCGTTATCAGGATTTGAAAGGATTAAGGGAGAAGGAAGGGTCTAGGTTAGCTCTCAGTGGAAATGATCAGTCTACAGCTAGGTATATGGGTTTAAAGCCAGAAAGGCACTCTGAGTTGGATGCATGATTCGTGTCATCACATTATAGGTGGGAGTTAAAATTGAATTTGTAGAATTTCAAAAACAAAGTGGTAATGCAAAGAAGTCTAGTTTTAGAGAATCTTATTTCTAACTTATTTGGGTTCACCAAACTGAAGTTCCCTTGAAGTAGGACAGACTAGCTGATTTTCCCCCAAAAGTCTTCCAGGGTGACATTATCTTGGTTCTTAATTTCAGAGACTCTGAAACTTGTAATCAGCATGCTGACTTCATCTGCCTTAGTGCTGAGACACATTAGCTAGCTTATGAGACTGATGTCTAAAATTCTCGGTTACTCATTTACAATTGGAAGTATAATGGTCACATAGTCTAGAATACTTGTGTGGCACAGCCACAAAGCCAAAACATGGTCAGAGGATTGCATGTTAAACATGGAATCAGAACAGAGAAGTTAATGAGGTTAGATCAACTATCTAACAGTATTAAGCTAAATAGATGGCACTGTTGCCTTACCAGAAGAGGTTCTTTCTTCTCACATGAAAAATATGTAAGGGCTGTAGACTATACTGCCCTAGAACCACCTGCATGATAATGAATGCCTTAACAATGGAGGTTTTTAATTTGCTGCAGTTCCTACTACTCCTCTTGGTCTCCTGATCACAGAAGACAAATACCAGTTCCACTGGAAACCAAAAATGTTGATATTGGAATACAAAAGCATCTTATGCCTATTCCCCTTTACTTATGTGCTTCATCTACCTGATCTCTGAGGTCATTTGAGTTCACAACTCCTAACCTAAAGGATGGTCTTATTTCCTAGTTACTTGGGCAGTGGAAAGGCATCACACTACAGTAGCCATGCATTAACAAGAGTGGTATGTATGGATGAGATGGCACAAAGTGAGAAGATCAGAACTAACTGTGATTAGTTTTTGCAGCTAACACTTATGGGAACCAGCTGCTTTGACTTGCAAATCATATTGTAGGTTGGTTTCTTGGATGGAAAATTTTGTAATTATACCCTGTAGAAGCAGGAAAAGAAAAGGCTTCCATGGGGTGATATAGGTTGGAGTAACTAGTGGTCATTGATGTACCATTGCTGTTATATTCATGTTACTTTCTTACAATGGGTTCTCAGCCTTGGGTTGGACATTGATTTACCAACACTAAGACGTAAGGCCTGATAAAGCTGCTCAGATGGAGAAAAAAAAAAATCCTGTGCATTGTCTTCCTATATTCTCTCCTGAAATGATTCATCCTTTCCATTCCCATCACTACCTTTCTGGTCTAAGTTTTAGCTCCTCTCTAGGCTCACAGCATTTAAATTAGATCTCATGCATGCATGGCTGCATGAGAACCAGTTAGAGTTGTTTAAAATACAGATCTCACGATTCTAATTTGGTGGGTATAAAGGAAGGACCCAGGAGTCTGCATTTTTGAAAAGCTCTCCATGCTGAATTCAGATGTACAATCAGATTTGGGATACTCAGAAGTTATTGCTATGAAGCTATAACGGTACCCCTTTTACTTTCTGATTCTTTTCCATCTAATCTGCTGCACATTGCCATTCCCAGGGTGAAATTAAAAACATGTATACATGTGTGCTCCACAGTGGCCTGTTAGTGTCATTGCCCCGAATAAAAACTTTTGATAATTTCACATAGAATGAGTCTGATAATCTCCTAGCAAGTGTCCTAAAGAGTGACGCCTATAAATTCCTCATCCTTGTGATACTTAGTGCAAAATCATCCCTATAAGAGACTGTTTATCCATATGTGGAGGGTCTCATACTGATGGGTGAGAAAGGTGAGGATTTGTAAATAAAGTTGGGTTTCACTTTTACAAATACTTTTGGTATAGATGGCTACAAGTTCAGAGGGATTTTATCTTTTCATATAGTAGAAGAATTAATAAAAATATTTCATTTTTAAGCATTTTTTAATTATTCAGGCAACAGAATAAGTGTCTGCATGTATTGTTTCATTTAATTCTTTAGTTCCAGAAGGTAGGTGAAGACATCTCTAGGTTGTAGTTAACAAACTAAGGGTCTATAATTTTAAGAGGTTTATCCAGAAATCACGTAAGTCTTAGGTGTTAGAGCTCAAATTTGAACCTGAATTAGTTTGATTCTAAAACTTGTGCTCTGTGAAGAAGTTACTGGCTTTATCTATTCTCTCTTTCTTTTTTGTTCTTGGTCACTGAATATCAGTATAAAAAACAATAGAAGGTCATTTCTATTTCTCACCAGTTTTTAAAAAGAACAGGGTTTCCTAAGCTTGGTAAAACCACATATCTCTTTCTTTCCTTTTTCTGACAGATTTTATATGATAAAATGATAGCTTTCTTTTTCTTTTAACTGCAGTTTTAGAAAACTGTGAGCCTGAGATGAAAAAGCAAAAGCTATGACAACTGGGAAGACGCTGGTCCGAGAATACCTGATGAGACCGGGCGCGGTGGCTCACGCCTGTAATCCTAGCACTTTGGGAGGCCAAAGCGGGTGGATCACTTGAGATCAGGTGTTCGAAACCAGCCTGGCCAACATGGTGAAACCCTGTCTCTACTAAAAATACAAAAAAAAACCCAAACAAACAAAAAAAACTGGGCGTGGTGGTAGGCGTCTGTAATCACAGCTACTGGGGAGGCTGAGGCAGTAAAATCGATTGAACCTGGGAAGTGGAGGTTACAGTGAGTCGAGATTGCACCACTGCACTCCAGCCTGGGTGACAGCGCAAGACTCTGCCTCAAAAAAAGAAAAAAAAAAAAGAGTGCCCAGTCAGCTCAGGACTTTGCTTGCTTTCTACATTGCTTATCAAATGGTTTGAAGCCACTGTGCTACTGCTGGCTTTCTTTTTCACCTGTACCCAAATAGTAAGAGGCAAGTGGCCTTGGAGCTGGAAGATCACCAGTATGTGTTTCTTTCTTAAAAAAAATAAATAGTCACTGATAAATTATAACACCTTGCCTAGGAAAGTCATGGGGTAAATTAGGAAATTCTGTTACCAACTTGTTGGAAATCATAGCATATCAGCTAGTGATCAGCATATTGAAAAACAGGTCCTCCTTCACTGTTGTCATTTTGTTCTTGGCCAGCATGAAGAACCTGGTGGTGATGATAAAATGTTGGGATTAGAGCACAAGTAGATGTGAGTATTAGATCTATAATTTCTAGGATATCTAGATACATATTCTTTGTGTATGTATAGATAGGTATTCTGTGTCGCTAAGAAAACCTACTCTATTACAGAATAAAAACTAGGAGAATTCCTTTGACTAGAAAGATGTTCTTTTTTAATGTATCTCTTTCCTACCAGGAGGTTATAGATGTGAACAGGTTACAGGTAAACAGCTGTGTGGGTAACATTTATGAATCTTGCATTGGGAAGGATGGTCGCATGATCTTTTACCATAAATTATCTGGATTTAAGTGAAACCTCTGATGTAGTTAGCAGTCAATTCCTGGAGAAATGGGACCATATCTTAATTATTTCTTGTATCTCTAATACTAATCATAGAAGTGGCACATAGCAGGCATTTTTGTAACCAGCTGGCTCGATTTTACGGCAGTCTGATCAACTCTTTGAGCTTCTGTTACTGTAGATAGCTATGCTGTTGATCGATATGCAGGATCTCTGATACTCTGCATATCCAACCCATGGGCCCTCTCTGTGCCTTTAATTTTGATTTGTTGAATTGCCTGAACAAATACCTATTCATGGTTAAGGCACAGACTATTTATGACTAGGATGATAGAATAGAGAAAGTTTACTCAAGTTGCTGTTGAATCTTTTTGGATGACAGGTTTAATATTTCAGATTGACCTTGAACATAATAGATATTAATAAGCAGAGTTAAGACCATTGGTGAAGTACAACTTTTAGAAAACTAAATATAACATGGAGGCTATGCATTTGTATGTTTTGGGGGGGAACTCACTGTGAGTCAGCATCATACTGCTTTATTTTCTTAATTATTGGGCATACACTGCCAGTTAACCAGAGGAGCATAACATGTGGGAGCTGCAGGGTAACATTTCCAAAATACTTGGCATTAGTCAGATATGTTTTTAGAATTTTGTATCCATTTTGGCTGAAGGAAAATGTGGAGTGTTTGTCAGGGGTACAGAGCATGGTAACTAGATGCAGAGGAGCACTGCAAAGTAGGACCCATTGGAAGAAGCTAATAAATAAGAATTCATTACTTAGCGTGATCAAAGGCAGAAGAAGGGTATTAATTTAATGGTCTTCTGTTGCATGTATAGTTATTGTGTAGAAGATGATATAATTATTTCCATTATGAATGGAATTAGGGAAATGGATTTACATTAAAGGAGGTTTTGAAGGGGCATAAAGAATTTCTTGACGCTAAGGACTGTTGGATAGTGGAAAGACTTGTCATCTGGAATTGTGAAATCATGTTCCTTACAGAATAGGAATAGAGTGGGTGCTCCTTGCCAGTTAGAGGGAGGTGCAGTGGGGTAGTAATTAACAAACTTTCCAGATCCCAGTTTGTACTACTCATCTCATATTGTGTTTGACATTTTTGGAGAATAAGTACCCCATTTTTGTTTGTATTTTTTCATAGTTATTGCAAGTATGAAGACCTTGCTTATTAATGTTTCTATAATACATTTCAAGCAAGTATGAGATTAAACTGCAAATTGAAAATTACTTCACCTGCAAATTCACTGGCTGCTGATTCTTGTATGAGCCCTTACAATGTTGTCAATTCCAACTTTCCTTTCTTTTGCTTCTTTAGAAGATTCGCTGCGTGCTGTACTCGCTTGTTCTACAATGAGTGCCAAATCTGCTATCAGCAAGGAAATTTTTGCACCTCTTGATGAAAGGATGCTGGGAGCTGTCCAAGTCAAGAGGAGGACAAAGAAAAAGATTCCTTTCTTGGCAACTGGAGGTCAAGGCGAATATTTAACTTATATCTGCCTGTCAGGTAATGAGAACCAGATATTAATATTATTAAAATAACTTCTATTTTAAAACAGTTAATTCTGAGGTATCCAGGAGGTTTACATTCAGGTCTGTAAAAGGTTTTGTAGGTATCTGCACTCTCTTGCTGCTTTTCCCTGTTTCTCTGGTCTTCCTGTTTACTGGTGACACCTCTGTTTCTGAGGTTGCCATGTATTGGAAAGGTAGTGAAGTTGAATTTGGATGTATTTTCCAGTTCATTAAGAGCTTTTGTAAAATGTTTCACAGACTTGTTTGTCCATACTTGCCTTCACTGAGACACTGACAGAGAATGGGCTATCCTCTGGAATTCTCTTTTTAGAACAGTTCCTGGTATCTGGATAATTGTCATTACTCACAGCTTGACTTTCATTAGCTTTGTTTTTCTAGACAGTTGCCAATAATCAGTAATCACTTGTCTTAAGATAAATATTGGCACTTTGTGGAATGTGATAAGGTCGATTCAGTTCACAAGTCATTGCTTTGCCTGACAGCCATTGCCTTGTCGGGAAGAGGCATCTGTTTTATTAAGCTTAGACTCTTGTTGGGTTTTTTTTTTTTCTCTTTCTGTTTGTGATTATAGGACATCTGTGGAATTTACGATGGATTCATATTAAGATTGTTGAGATAAAATTTGGATAAATTTTTCATGGAGTTATGGGTGATGCTAATCTAAACACCTGGGGCATTTATGATATTTCTGATAATATTTCTTGTATGGAGTGATGGGAGATTTAAGCTTACTTTAGTTTATCTTTGTAAAAAATTTCCTTCAATTGTAGTTTTGGGAATCAAACTTTACTTTTTTGGACCCCTTTCTAGCTTTCTAAAAAATTAAACCTTTGATCATTTATCAGAATTTATTTTAGGGTAAAAGTAACTTTTCTTTTTTTTTTTCTGAGACAGAGTCTCGCTCTGTCGCCCAGGCTGGAGTGCAGTGGCCGGATCTCAGCTCACTGCAAGCTCTGCCTCCCAGGTTTACGCCATTCTCCTGCCTTAGCCTCCCGAGTAGCTGGGACTACAGGTGCCCGCCACCTCGCCTGGCTAGTTTTTTGTATTTTTTAGTAGAGACGGGGTTTCACCGTGTGAGCCAGGATGGTCTCGATCTCCTGACCTCGTGATCCGCCCGTCTCGGCCTCCCAAAGTGAAAAGTAACTTTTTACCAGAAAGAACATGTAAATTTCTAAGATCGTGTCTTAGATTAAGACGAAGTAAGCACACATATGTTTATTGCGGCACTGTTCACAATAGCAAAGACCTAGAACCAACCTAAATGTCCGTCAATGACAGATTGGATTAAGAAACTGTGGCACATATACACCATGGAATACTATGCAGCCATAAAAAAGGATGAGTTAATGTCCTTTGTAGGGACATGGATACAGCCGGAAACCATCATTCTCAGCAAACTATCGCAAGAACAGAAAACCAAACGCCGCATGTTCTCACTCATAGGTGGGAATTGAACAATGAGAACACTTGGACACAGGAAGGGGAACATCACACACCAGGGCTTGTTGTGGGGTGGGGGGAGGGGGGAGGGATAGCATTAGGAGACATACCTAATGTAAATGATGAGTTAATGGGTGCAGCACACCAACATGGCACATGTATACATATGTAACACACCTGCACATTTTGCACATGTACCCTAGAACATAAAGTGTAATCAAACAAACAAACAAAAAATGAAGTAAGAGCATAACACTTTGGTAAGAATTATTTTTCAATGGGCCAGGCGTGGTAGCTCACACCTATAAATGCCCAGCACTTTGGGAGGCCAAGGCAGGAGGATCATCTGAGGCCAGGAGTTCGAGACCAGCCTGGCCAACATAGTAAAACCCTGTCTCTATTAAAAACACAAAAATTAGCCAGGCATGGTGATGTCCGCCTATAATCCCAACTACTCAGACGGCTGAGACGGGAGAATCACTTGAACCCAGGAGGCAGAGGTTGCAATGAGCCAAGATCACACCACTGCACTCCAGCCTGGGTGATAGAGTGAGACTCTTCTTTCAAAAAAAAAAAAAAAAAGGGAAGAAAGCTTTTATTTAAATGAATGTGAGAGAATTGACCTTGAAACATTGGTTTCTGTTTATTAAAAATAAGGATTAGGTTAATTTAAAAAACGTGGTTATTGTTAGAAGATATTTGTATTTCTTCAGTGTGCTAAGCAGTGCCTGGCATATTCTAGGACCTCAATTAATATCTAATGACTAAGTGGAAGAAAGAAGTAGCCTCACCTAATACCTTCCTAGAGTTTTATTAATGAAATTCAAGTGTGTTTTGTTTTGTTTTGTTTTGTTTTGTTTTGAGACAGGGTCTCACTCTGTTGCCCAGGCTGGAGTGCAGTAGCACAGCCATGGCCCACTGCAGCCTTGACCTCCTTGGGTTCAATCGATCCTCCTGCCTCAGCCTCCTGAGAGCTGGGACTGCAGGCACACAACACTGTGCCCAGCTGATTTTTGTATTTTTTGTGAAGATGAGTTCTCACTCTGTTGCCTAGGCTGGTCTCGAACTCCTGGGCTCAAGCAATCCTCCTACTTAGCCCTCCCAAAGTACTGGGATTGCAGGGATGAACCACCATTTTTGTCGTTTTTGTGGCAATGGGGTCTTGTCATATTGCCCAGGCTGGTCTCAAACTCCCAGCTCCAAACAGTCATTTCCCCTTGGCCTCTGAAAGTGCTGGGATTATGCGTGAGCCACCATGCCCAGCCCAGGTCTTAATTATTTTCATATTCTTAAATTTAGATTCCAGAGTTCTGCTTACACAAACAATGAATAGAATACACTTAAATAAATATTGATTTGCATTTGGGCTGGGCTGAACATTGGCCTAGTATAGACACCTAGTGATTCTAATTTTGTTAAGCTCATTTTCTCAATATTTCATTGAGATTTCTTGTAGATGAGTAGTTGAAAGAAAGGTAGATGGTCTAGAAGCCACTTGAATTTTGCCCAGTACATATGTATAATTGACGAATAGTTGTTTGCATTTTAGGCATATGCTGTTGTCTGCCTAATTCTGATCATGAAGCCTCCAAGAGTGATATAGGGACTCTAACAACCTCATCTCAGTGAAATAGCATAACCATTTCATTTCCCCTGCCATAGAAGATAATGACCTGGGACTTAAGGAATAACCGTATTTCCTTTACAAATTACCAAGACCTTCAGGTTTAAAGTCCGAAACTGTGAGAATTGCTTTTTTGTTGCATTCTAATGGAGGAAAATCTTTTGTTCTTCAGTCTTTTCATGGTTTTGAATCTTGAGAGGACAGATTGATACAGTAGATCTGACATTGAAGCAGATAGTATAGTGGAAACTGGGGCAGGAGAAGGGCAGGCAACTTTGACACCCAAGATTTTTGCAATTTGATTCTTCTTGTAAGTGACAAAGAAGCAGCCACCTTTATTTTTTAACTTGTGCGAAGCTTAGAAGCATATCAGTTACATCCCTGATAAGGTAATGTTTTAATTAGCAATTAGTCAAATATTTATTAAGAACTTTTCTGTGCCAAGCATTCTAGCTTCTGTGGGTACCGCTATGAAAGGAATTTGTGCAGCTTACCTCATTTGGTGGGCAAGCAGCAATAGACATTAATCTGTCACTAAAATAAACATAGTTATAAACTGTGAAAGATTTAAAAAAATACAATGATGCGAACGCATGTATGCAGAGAATTTGTCCTGGTTGGGAGAACCAAGAATTTCGAGAAAAGCAGGGCTTCACTGGTTTTGAAAAGAGGATTGTGTGGGTGAGAGGGCATTCCAGGCAGAGGAAATGGCAGGTTCATTAAAAGACTAAGCAGGATTTTGAATTTCTCCTATTCTATTCAGTCGAGGTAGGGATGACCTCTTTGTAGCTCAGCTCTCATAGGAGTCTGTGAAGTGAAAGCCGAGCCCTGGAATGACAGTCTTCTTCCTGCTATTAGTGTGAACTGCCTACGCCTTCTGGGAGGCCAGGCCCTTCAACTATTGTGGTTTGGTTGATGAAATCCAGCGATCCATTTTGAACTGGCAAACTTTGTCCAAATTAGGACAATGTCTGCAAATAATTTTTAAACATTCTTCAAACAGCATGAAGCATTAAATTTTAAAAAAGGGAGAAGTATCACTGCTTTAAAAGCTTGCCAAAATATGTATCTAGACATGGGTGTTTCATATATATCCAATGTCTTTTACTAACTTTTCTTTGTGTGAATTTTTTCCCAATATCTAATACAGTTTATGATCAGAGTTAGAGGTCTGTAATCATAAGACTTAACTGTTTTCAGAGTGGTTTAAATATCCTTTGGAGGTATCCAAAAAAGGTACTGGAGTGGGATAAATAAGATGATCTTTCTTAGTTTATTTAGGTTTAATTATAGAAGGAGAAAAAGAATCTCTCCAGTTCTTTATGGCGTCTTGGGATAGGATTTGAGTGTTTCTCACTGGAATCACGGATTGATTGACTTCTCGAATTATATGTACAAATGCGTATGTACTGAGATGCCTCTGTGATTAACATTCTTAAAGCATTGGTTTCTACTTTTTCTTTTCAGCAATGACTAAAATTAAAAATACTGACAATACCAAGTGTTAACAAACATGTGAAGCAATTTGAGCTCTCATACTTTGCTGATGAGAATGTAAAAATGATATGACTGCTTTAGCAAACAACTTGGCAGTTTTTTGTAAAGTCAAACATGCACCCCATTACTAGGCATATACTCAAGAGAAAAAATAAAAACATACATCCACCTAAAGACTTGTACACAAATATTCATAACAGTCTCATTCATAATAACCAAAACCCAGAAATAACTCAAATATCCATCTACATATTTAAACGCATAAATAAATTATTTTACATTTTTGCAGTGGAATACTACCTTGCAGTAAAAAGAAATGAACTACCAATATATGTAGCAACATGGATGAATCTCAAAAGCATTATGTTGTGGGGAAAAAAAAAAACAGACAGAAGCATCAATATACTATGTGATTCCATTTATATGACATTCTAGAACAGACAAGAGTAAGATGCAGTGGCAGGATTGACTGAGAAGGGGCCTGAGGCGATTTTTCGCAGTGATGTTAGGTGTTCTGTTGGTTGATTGCAATGTTGATTACATAGGTGTATACATTTTTGACAGCTCATCAGGCTGCACACTTAAAATGGGTGTATTTTATTATATGTAAATATATTTCAATGAAATTGATTTTTTTTTTTTTTTTTTGAGACGGAATCTCGCTCTGTTGCCCAGGCTGGAGTGCAGTGGTGCGATCTCAGCTCACTGCAACCTCCATCTCCTGGGTTCAAGCAATTCTCCTGCCTCAGCCTCCTGAGTAGCTGGGATTACAGGCTCACGCCACTGCACCCGACTAATTTTGTATTTTTAGTAGAGATGGCCTTTCACCATGTTGACCAGGCTGGTCTCTAACTCCTGACCTCAGGCCATCCACCCACCCTAGCCTCCCAAAGTTCTGGGATTACAGGTGTGAGCCACCACGTCCAGCCAAAGTTGATTACTTTAAAAACACTTTTACAGAGTCACTAGTGGGAAATATTAACCTCCTTATCTCCGTGCACCTCCTCAGGTGGGTGGAAACTAACCCTTTACTTTATAGGCATAGGAGGTTATTCCAGTGGCCTTTTTGAACGTTCTGATAGAAGCAGCTGTGTATCATCTAAACCTATGCTTGCATCTGTATGGTCTGTCTATATACAAAATCTTTATTTTGTGCTGTCTTTTCATTCTTGCTTACTCATGTGGATTAGGTTGCTCAAAGACTGGTCAATGGTAAATTTTGTTAATGATAAATTCCTTATAGCACCTGGCATATTGCTTGATAGAGACACAATAGATGCTTAATGGAAGATGCTATTTGAGTTTTTTGTTTACTACGTACCTGATTATAGTGTAGACTTTATTTGTAACTTAGAACTGTTAACACATTCAAAGTGTAAAGTAAGCCCTACCCACAATTTCTATAGTCAGTTGTCCATGATAATATGGGTCTATAAAGCTAAACTAGAAATATGCTAAGTTAAAAGCAGTTTGTTATTAGACATCAGTTACCTACCAAACATTCTGTAATTTCAGGTTTAAAATCTATTTTCTGGATCCTGTTTTAATTATGTGTGTGTAATATATGATGCTACCCTTTATATCCATAAATGGGTAAAAATCTTCCCTTGGCTGCTACTCATCCCCAGAGAGGGAGCATGTGGGAGCTTTAATTTTTGTGATTAGTACATTCTTCTACATGTTTTGTTGAAACAGAAAATCTTAATCTTTTCAAAATGGTTTTAGATTTGTAGGGAGAGCAAAATTTTCTTCAGGAAAAAGTTCTGAATGCTTTTTAATGAAATAATTTATGTAAATAGATACCCATGGCAGGTAATGACATGTATTAGGAGCATGGAACCTGCCAATACTGCCCTTTATCTCAGTGATTGGCAGCCCTAGGTGTTCCTTATAATACCCTCTAGAATTTCTCAAAGGACAGATGGCCTGGTTCTAATGCAGCACGGGGGGCTGGTGGGGAAGCTAATCTGTATTTTGAAAGTGTTATACAAGAACTTCTGAAGCTAAGGTAGAGAAGTTTTACTGTTTTGGGAAGGTATACTCTGGGTTGTCTTATTGGGATATCTGACATAATGATCTATTTTTGGTATTCAATTTTATTAAAAACTTCTTTAATTTCTTTCTTCTTGTCTGGCCATGGTCAAACATCTGATTTTTCTGGGCTTAGTTTATTCAGTTGAAAAATTCAGAGTAGTTAGATTCAGGTTTATTGTGGGTTCTGAGATTCTAGGGATCTGAACCCTCATGGAAGTTTTATACCAAATTTCATTCTTATTTCATGCATGTCATGTAGAGAAGAATCCAGGTAGTTAATATCAACACTTAAACATTTATGAGCATTTGAGAAAATTCTTTACGGGTTGTTACTGGAATTAGGGTAACCAAATTTAATTGTCAGTGATCTGGCAAAGGAGAGAAACTCTTTTTATTTACTTTCTAATTCAGACCGGTTCTCATCTCAAAGTCTATAAATATTAGAAGAGAGAGAAGAGACAAGGCAGATGAAATTTGACCTTGGTAGAAATGGTTTATTCAACAGTGGTAAGTTGACTTTTCAAGAGTTTTTACTCAGGACAAATGAAGAAATTCACACTGAAGTCAGAGGCACACCAGGGTATTAGCAGTGAAAGAGGAAATGCAAATCAACTACAATAATTTTATATATATAAAATATAAATAGTGAATATTACTGAAATTAAGAAGTTTTTTAAAAATTATATAAAAGTAAAAAGTATTCATCTTATGCATATCATATTATTTAATTCCAGTTAATCCCTGCGGCATCCCTGTTTATTGGGTGGTATGTTCCTCATTTCACAGATCAAGGAACCAGTGTTCATCAGAGGTCATGATCTCCTGGGGTCACCATTTTGGAAGTGGCAGAGTCAGACATCTACCTGATCCCTGACCTATGGCCATGTGCAACTGCCACAGCACCTCATTTCTTCTGATTCACTTGGGAGGGGTGTGGTGGAGAGGACTGTGTTTTAAATAGTAGATTCCTTTCTGACTCTTCACAATTGATAGAGACGTGGCAAACTTTTGGCCTCCACAGTGTCATTCTATCTCATTTCTGAGGTTATTGATTAATAGACTTTCCTACATTGGAATATATATCAGGGTAAGCCTTTTGTCTCTTTACTGTAGAGATTTGATGCGTACATCCAGCTATAAAACTTTTAACTCTACAAGGCAAGGCAATAAAAAACCAAAGTTATTTTCAGTGCCTTGATTGTGAGTTTTCTTACATCCTTTTTAATTTTATAAAAATGCAGTATCCTTTGTTATACCATTTATTGAGCATTTGGCTCTTCTAGGATATGTGCACAGACATATTTGATTAAAGCATTTGTAAAACAATAACCATTGGTTACATGAATTGAAAAGGAGGGGATTTTCCTCTGAAACATTTTCTAGTTCAGTAGGTTTGGCCACCAGGTATAATTTTAAATGACCTGCAGGGCAGCACCTGCCATGGCCCATCACATGCTTCAGTGCTCATACAGTCAGGGTGGCATCAGCCTGCTTTGGGATTAGTAATAGTAATAATAATAGTAGTTGTGGTATTTATTGAGTTCAGACATATTCTGTACCCTTTCCATATGTTAACTCCTTTAATCCTTATAACAGTGCTATGAGGTAGATAATAGTTCTTATTTTGTAGATGAGGAAACTGAGCATAAAGAGGCAAGTTAGCTTGTCCAAGATCCTCAGCTAGCGAGTGACAAAACAAGGACTTGAACCCAGGTTTGATTCTAGAGCCTACTTCCTCATCCACTGTGCTGTGCTCTTGTTCTCTTGTAGGTGTAGGGATTGTGTGAGAAAAGACTTGCCAAACCAAACGCCTTTTCTTACCCTTTCATGCGGCTTTAGTTATAATCATGTCTCGGTATTACTCTGGCCTCCTACAGGTTTAGGCTTTGGTTGGTTTTGGCTGGGTGGTAACATTCCTGTATACCAACAACTGGACTGTTAAGAAATTCACATATTACAGTGGCACTGTTAGTAGACATATTTGACTCTTAGCAGATGAACCCCCCGGGGAAATTTGGAGAGGCTCCTGGCAGGGACACTGCCACATATGAATTTGTTTTCTTCCATTGTATAGTAAAAAAAATAGATGCCTGAAATTTTTTTTTAGAGTTTCCTTCGTGGTTCTAGATCTCTTCCTGTGAAAACCAGTGATAATAACATTTGTCTTTCCTAAAACCTTGTGATTAGGAAAGTTCAAAAATAGATAAGTAAGCATTCAATGGGGTATCATCTCATTTAATCCTCACAACAGCCTTCTCTTGTTATTTCTACTTTACAGATGAAATACCTGAGGTTTAATGCTGGTAGATGCACTGGCTAGGGTCAGGTGGCTAAACAATGAGGGTGCTGACTCATGCCTGGGTCCATCTGACTCCAAAGTAGACACACTGTCATTCTTTTTTTCCCCCAAGACGGGGCTAGATCTGGAGAACAGAACTCTCCCCTCTTAAAAACAATGTGACAACATTCCTTGAGCAGAGTGTGCTAATCTCTGAGGATTTAGAGGATGTGCTGTCAGTAACTTCAGCTTTTCTAGTGGTTTAGCACGCCAACAGAGTTTTCTTTTTCTATTCTCTCATGTATGCCTTCCAATACTAAAACCAGATGGAAACAAGGGAAAACTCTTAACAGAGGCTAGTGCCAAATATTTCATTTAAAAAGGAAACTCCATCTGTGTGCTCTCCCACCACACAGCCCACTGTTAAGAACAGGAGTTTCACAACTCACTCACTTATGTGCGTTATGATTAGTTTTGACTAATTGCAAAGGTAGAGCAAGTGGTGGTTAGGGAGATTGCAAACTAAGACAGCTCTCCTTCTGGCATGTGGCTGGCAAGCCACTGTGTACCTGGCAGACATCCTAAACAGCAGCCTACCAAGAAGGCACTGTTTTAAGCCACATAGATGCATTCTTTGGCTGATTTTCGAGATTAACACTTTGAGAAGTTAGTGCACCTTACTGTGTGTGGTAGTGAGGCTTTTGTCAGTAAACTATAGTCAGAGGCACCTATTGCGCCCTGTGAGAATTCCCAACCCCAGCTATAGAAGAACACAGGGTAGGCAGAAGACTGACTTATGGTGAAACGCTGACTGTACTCTGTCATGTCTTTGAAATTCAGTTTTCTCATCTATAAAATGGCAATCATATCTGTATCTCTGCATTAAATTCACAGGGTATTTTGAAGAATAACTGAACTGTGTACACATGTGTGTAATGCATGATACATGGAAGGTATTCAGCTTTTTGAGCAATACTATTATTTTATCATTAGTGGGATACTCACTATCCCACTAATGGTTCTTGCCAGATAAAGATTGCTCATCTATAGCTTTTTTAAAACATGTTAATGATCAAATACCACCTTTACCCCCCAAAACCCATTGAAATAAAAATAAATAAATAATCCAATAATAAAGTCTGACTCTCAGGAACAGACTCAAGACATTTATAAGACAACAGCAAAAAGAAAAAAAAATGTTAATATGTATGTATGACAGGCACCTGTGACCCATGTCATGTAAAGCAAAATCATATGATAACCCAGACTTGGCCTTGGGGGTTTTCTCCCTCTCCTTCCCTACAGTTTTTCTTCATTCCCTCTCCGGTTTGCATCCTCTGCAGTCTGTGTCCCACTCCTGACAGGAATCTTAAGGTCATTCTGACCCGCCATTTTTAAACTGGTCTACTCTCGATTACCTAGATTCCAACATTGTTTTTCCCCAAAGCTAGAATATTAGGTGGCATCACACTGCTGTTCTATTTTAGAGTTTGAAAATTTCCACTCTAATAACAAATATTTGCACAATACTGGGACTGTTGGGTGCAGAAGCCCTTTGTGTTTAGGCCTGTTTATCCTGCTTCACAGGGAGTTAGAACTGGGTTAGTCAATCAAGGTCCTATCCCTGAAATGGGAGATGTTATTTTCCTACACCTATCTTTACTGGATCAAAAGAAAAATTAAAACAAAATAAAACAAAATGTTCTTTGAGGTCAGTCAAGTTCACTGTTAAGCAAACATCAGAAGTGGGAGAGGCTGATACAAATGCCTGTGGACCCGGCTTCTCAGCCCAGATCAGGTTCTTGTTTCTCCAACTCTTTCCTGTTACCCTTTCTTTACATACACACACACACACACACACAGAGAGAGAGAGAGAGAGAGAGAGAGAGAGGGAGAGAGAGAGAATGATAACTGTACTAGCTCTGTCATGTCTTTGAAACTCAGTTTTCTCATCTTTAAAATGGCAATAAATTCACAGGGTATTTTGAGGAGCAACTGAACTATAGGTGCATATGTAATGCCTGATGCATAGACGGTACTCAACTTCCATGAAGAAGAGACAGAGAGGGAGAGACAATACAAATGACTGACATTTCTATCTCAGTTCCAGTCATGCTAAACCATATGCAGAATTTTCCAGAAGAAACTATTAGCCACAAGCACAGTGAGGTTGCCAAGCTGTCCAATACCATAGAGAATAGACCAGGTAGTTACCGTGCTCTGAGTGTGAACATGTGTCCCCTCTGGCCTCCCATGTCATCTCTGTAATAGCACTTAGCATTGCTGGGCTTTGTCAGTTGGCTTTCTGTTTACTTCTGTGGACTGTCAGCCTCTAGAGAGTAGAGACTGTTGTAGATACCTCCTTTCTGTTCCCAGTGCTTTGATCACAGCGTCCTTGTGGAACAAATGAAGTGTCTAGGCCGGGGGAATTGGGCATAATCCCAGTTCTGCTGTGCCTCTGTAAGAACTGAGACTGCCTAAGCTCTGGACTCACTTTCTGGGTTTGACCTCCAGGATGTGAGCTCACACATTCACTCTGGGTTACAGTGGCTAGTGCTTGTTTTGGCTTTTTTTTTTTTTTTTTTTTTTTTTTTAAGAAACTTGCTGTTGTTCACACTAAGATGCTACTGGGTGGTCTTTTAATTCCCTCGGAATCCGTCAGGTTTCCGAGGGAATTAAAAGGGAGATTTTATTCTACTTATTGGACCAATGACCAATAGGAAAATGCAGATTTCTCTAATATATTCAGACTTTTAGAATCGTTCAAAATGAGCAATATATAAATGCTTCCATTGTGGCCTACAATGGAAAGCTGTTGTCTTAAAATTGTGAAGTACCTGAGTGTTTCTCTTGAAGAAAGAGTTCATTTAATGTAGTAACAAGTGATCATTTAATGGGCATTGAATATATCAAAACTTTCCCCAAATGCTCTTTTCTCATTGTAACCATTTTCAATTCTACATTTCCTTAAGGAGGGCTTTCCAAAGAAAAAATGGAAACTGGATTCTTGGTTTTCGGTTTTAATCTCTCAGAGGATTTTCATACTGTCTCACCTCTACCCTTTTCACACAAATTATTCTTCATCCACTTTGTGTGGATCCCATGTGGCTGAGGTTGTAGACCTCATGCTACCCTGCATTTTGATGTTTTTATCAGTTTAACAAGTACCCTGCTCTGAGAAGTGTATAGGGTCGTGGCAGATGGTTTCGAGATAGCAAGAATATACTGGTCTTTATTCCTTGAGATCCAAGTTTTCATCTTCCTGAAAGGAAGCATGAGCCGCCCTCCTCTGTTTTCTAGCTAATGCACACAAGCAGTAATTACATGGGTTATACCTCTGTTCAGAATCCTTTCTATCTTGTGGACAGGTCAGAGTCAACTGTGTTCTTGGATCCATGATTTTTGAGAATGTTCCTCCTATAAATGTATACATATTATTTATAAAAAACATGAAAACAATGGGAAAATCATGGCTTTGGCTTTTCAGGATTCATGTTTTTTAATACTCCTCCCCTTTTATAATATCTAGGTATAATTTTGTTCTCATTTTTAATTTAACATGGTAACAAGAGTTTTAGTTTTATACATTTATTATAAAGATAATTTTAATGTCTCCTTGAGTACCATATAATATTTGATCATTCATCTATTGCTGGATTTTTTTTTTCAGTTTTCACCAGGAGAAATAATGATCTTGGTCTTGCTTTAAAAAAAGAATACCTATCTTACAATGAGAAAACTAAGGAACACATGGGTAACTGTTAGAGGAAACATTCACACTGCTAGTGGGTGGTAGGATGGGACTGGAATCAGAGCCCTGCTTAGTGCTCTGCCATGAGCCAAAAATTAACTTATTTTAAAACCCCAGTCCACCAGAACCTCTTAAAATATCTTATCAATTTTATTGTATTTGACAATATTATTGTAATTCACACGTGTAATTCCCTTAGTGCTCTGCCATGAGCCAAAAATTAACTTATTTTAAAACCCCAGTCCACCAGAACCTCTTAAAATATCTTATCAATTTTATTGCATTTAACAATATTATTGTAATTGACACGTGTAATCCCAGCATTTTGGGAGGCTGAGGCGGGCGCATCACTTGAGGTCAGGAGTCCGAGACCAGCCTGGCCAACATGGAGAAACCCTGTGTCTACTAAAAATACAAAGATTAGTCAGGTGTGGTGGCGCATGCCTGTAATCCCAGCTACTCAGGAGGCAGAGGCAGGAGAATTGCTTGAACCCGGGAGGCAGACGTTGCCGTGAGCCAAGATTGTGCCTCTGCACTCCAGGCTAGGTGACAGAGCGAGATTCTGTCTCAAAAAATAATAAATAAATAAACAAATAAATAAATAAAATAAAATATCTTGTACTTTGTGTGCTTAACAACCAGTTAACAATCCCTTTAATATTTAACATTGTCTCCACCAGGTCTTTGAGGTGCATATAATGCCTGCTCACTTTAGGGTTATGCCATTATTTGATTTGCATATACATTTGCAGGTGCACATAAAGATACTGTGCATTTGCGATTTTTGTCTGTGTTTGCAGAGAAAGAGAGGAGAAGAAGGTGTCTTACCTAGATTCAACCCTATATCCTACAAAAGAGGTACCTCATGCATTTGGTCTGGTTCAGTTAGGAAACCATCAGGCATCTGCATCTTCTACTGTATTATTGTTAGATGAGGGATGGGAGAAGTGGTAAATGTCAACCAAACATATTTATGTTTTTTTTTTTTTTCTAGGTCAGCACATTTAATTCATGATTCACATTTCACATTATATCACAGCCAACATTTGAACATAGAGAGAAACCAGGGTGAGAAAAATTAACTTTTCAAAAAATTATTTTTTTAGTTTAGATTTACAGGGTACATGTGCAGGTTTGTTACATGGATATTTTGCCTACTGGTGGAGCTTGGGTTTCTAGTGAACCCATAATTCAAATAGTGAACATCGTATTGGATAGGTAATTTTTAAATCTTCACTCCTTTCCACCCTGCTGCCTTTTAGAGTCCCTGGTATCTGTCATTTCCATCTTTATGTCCATGTGTACCTATTGTTTAGCTCTCACTTATAAGTGAGAACATTCTGTATTTGATGTTCTGTTTCTGAGTTATTTTACTTAGAATAGTGGCCTCTAGCTCCATCCATGTTCATTCTTTTTTATAGCTGCATAGTATTCCTTTTATGTTTGCTTTTGTTTTTAGTTCTGAAATCTGTTCCTATTAATTTTTTTTTTAGCTTTTATTTAGGGTTCATGCGTGTTTGTTATATAGGTAAACTTATGCCACAGGGGTTTGTTGTACAGATTGTTTTATCACCTAGGTACTAAGCTTATTACTCAATAGTTATTTTTCTGATTCTCTCCCTTCTCCCACTTTCCGCCCTCAACTAGACCCCAGTGTCTGTTGTTCCCTTCTTTGTCTCCTTGAGTTCTCATCATTTAGCTCCCACCTTAAAGTAACAGCATGTGGTAGGTATTTTGTTTTCTGTTCCTGTGTTAGTTTTATAGCTGCATAATATTCCATAGTATATACATGCCATATTAGGAAAATTGACAAAGGAATTTTTTTAGAACTTTAGATTTTTATGTCCACAAGAATCCTTAGTCATTCTCAAAGCTAATGCCAATGTTTACATGAATAAATGAGGCCTGCAGAAATTGGATGCTTTGCCTAACATCACAGAATCATTACAGTCAGGCAAAAGAAGAAAAAAGAACATGTTCAGATCTTTCCAGTTTAATTTTTGACTCTGGTTGAAGTGGGGTTAGATGAGAAAGAGATGTGATTAGTGGCCAAGCTGAATTTGAAGATACGTGTCTCTGTGACATTCCTTTTCATATCTGTATGCAAGAACAATTTGTACCACTCTTGGGAAGAGCCTGTCTACTGATGATCAAAGAAGTCGCTCTCTCACTTCTCAAGTTTGATTATTGTAAGAAACTGAATATGGGTTCAGCTGTAAAGGCCAAGTGTGCAGACCTATTCCACTTCTGTCAGTTCCTCCTAGACTTGGGGACCCATGAAGCAGAATGTGCCCATTGGGAGTGTTTTGGAAGAGAAAGGCCAAAAAAAGCCAGTCTCTAAGTGTGATACACTGCCTGATCCATTGGGTTAGGAGAATAAAATATTAAAACTTCAATTTAAAATTTAAAATATAATTGTTTTCTAACTTACATATTTCATATATGCTTTATAATTACCATAATATAGTAGAACAGTGTTCATGTATATAATTTAAAATTTGCATCTACTAGGGGTTAATGGTCATAAATTTTTTATTGAAGGGATGCATAGTCATGGTTAGAGACCCTAGGCTAGAGTCCTAAGAGGTAGAAACCTTTGCTACAGTACAAATAACTTCTGGTCAGTGACCTGTGATCAACTGTTGTAAAACGTCTGGCTTCAGAGATAATTGCTCACGGTAGTGAGCATGTAACTGCCCTTTGGACTCAGTCTCAGCCCCCACTCGTTGCTCTCAATCTGCCCCCAGATTCCATGGCTTTCTGTGGGTTAGAGATTCTGCTGCTGTGTGGACAAAGTGTCCTAACACAGGCAAGAGGCCTGTCACAGTGCTTAGCACTTAGCAGTTGCAAATGATGGTTCTCCTTTCACAGGCTGTCCGCTCTCCTTTTGCAACCTGAAATCTGGCTGAAACAATTATTTGTTTCAGTTCTAATAATAGGCTTGATTTGGACTGGATGTAAACATCTGTGACTTTGCTTTTAGTACACTATTATGAGGTCAGGCCTGGTTTGTTTAGTTCTAAAGCTTCTTGGCCTTTTGTACTGTTTGAAAAAGGGAAACCTACATTTCCTTTCTGGACCTGACATTTATGGATTCATCCAAGGGAGTCTCATTCTTGGCTGATACAGCAAAGTCCTTGGTTCTCTTATGAGCAATTCCGTTTGGGCTAGTGCCTTCACCTTTTTGCACATAATTATTGCCCTTTGTCAGTTGTTATACTTTATATTTAAGGACTGTATAGATCCTCATAGCACTGCTATGCTGCTTTTTGGGAAGGAATTTTTTTGAACTAGGATTCAAATATTGTGTCTCCAAAAACATTTACATGTGCCACATCTTACCTAAAGATAAAAGTGAAGTCACAATCCTCCTTTTCCACAAAATTGGGAACTGTTAAAAGTATCACTTTTGTTTTTAAAAATGACATAGCTCTGAGACTGGACCTGATTTTCTGACATGTTTCTGAAATGGTCTGAAGGAGAGATTGCTCTGTGTTGTCCCCATCGCTGTTGCTCCTCACTCAGGTGACCTGTCCAGCTACCATTCGCCTCTCGTGCCCTTTGCTTCCCAGGGCTTGTCTTTGCAAACCACCATGCTTGGCCACTGTTCTCTCACTCTAAGATGACCTTTTCTCTTCCCTTACCAAGACTATTAAAAACACATTTCCTCAGAGTGACTGATCTGATATGTTAGGAAAGAAATAATACAGTTTACAAAAACCTTTGAAGACTGATATGTTGCTTAAACCCCTTCCCTTGAAGAGACTTGTGTTTGCAAAAAGTGGCAACTCTGCTAAAACTAGTGGTAGTGGTGGTGGTCATAGTAACACTGAGAACATTTATTGATCAACCACTATCACCCATTTTATACCTTCCTGGATAATTATAGCTGGGGTTGATACACACATTATGACAAACACCGGGACCTCCTGTTTAGATCACTGTTCTAGAGCACTTACTTCCTTATGTGTCTGTTGGAAGCGTTCATTTGTTCTTTGCTGATATTTAAGGACTCTTCTTTCTTGATATTTAAGGACTCTTGCTTGGAATCTTTCAGATAGTAGTGGTCTTTACCTTGAATTTAGAGGATACTCTGTTAAATGGATTTTGATTTCATTTAATTTGGCTTCTGTTGGTTTTTGCGTTCTAATGGAGAGTATTACAGGAAAAAAAAAATGCAACTTGATACTAAAGAGCCTTGCATTATTCGTTTTCCTAAATTGACCTATTAACCAAGGGCACTTGGGATTATAAATGTCTTCTTCAGTTTCAAAAAGTGTGTTTATGGTGTTTTTTTAAACCTCTGTGTAGCCAGCCTTCCAGATAAAATTCTCTAGCTTTAAGGCTGTGATATACTAGGAATCTTGTTGCCAATATTTTTCTACATAATATTTCAAACTCTTTTCCTTCCAAAATCTAATTTTATTTTGAGCTACAATACAGCTCTGTAAATGCTGAGGTCAGTGGAAGAAAGGAATCTTCTTCCCCGTAAAATGAGCTCTTTAAGTCTGGGCTGGAAATACCTTACAGGTCACAAGCAGGGGGAGAGTTTTGCAGAAATGAGTTTAAATTTTCCTGTGACCAGTTTAATTTTTGCCTCGAGGTAGGAATTGAATGATGGTACATAAAGTCTTTTGAGGATACAGGGCTTGGTGTTATACAATGTAGTGAGCATTATAAATACTTTGGTATGTGCAATATTAAAAAGATTTGTATTGAAATATTTAGATTTATAAGTTGGATTATTCTATTTTTAGCCTAACCGCATTGAATCCAGTTAGAGCTTTAAGTTTTGTTTTTATGAGAGGTACTTTGTAGAGCATCATTTTTCCATATTTCTAATGGGTTTTGAAAAGAAAGAGTACTTTGTGTATGCTTGGAAGTCAGATATACCATATCGGTGAGAAGTTGCATCACTCTTTTCTGATATGAGGCTTTATTTTGTCATACATAGGTACCAACTGGGGAAATCTATGGCCTAGTAATGGTTCTGCATGCATATTCTGCATTTCTTTTATTTCCAGAATCAAAGTAACTCATCAGAAGTAACTGTGTAAGAGCAAAAGCTTTGGCAATAGTAAAAACATGGACTTGAATCCTGTTTCTACGACTGACTAGCTGTGAAATCTATGTAACCTAGAGGGCCAGATGGCCTTTCAAGCCATAGTTTCCATTTATGTAAGATGTTGATTAAAAGTACCTATCTTAGAGGGCTAGTGGGAGGACTTAAGAAAAAATTGTGGGAGAAAATGTACATTAAACTGCCTGGCTTAACCCCAGAAGTAAATGCTTAATAAATGGTAGTTCCGTCATCACTCTCATCTAGCATTTGAAAGCATTCTTCTACTGGCTTGAGGAATAAAAATTGTCAGTTATCTGCCAGAGATGGAACTAGAAAAGGCAAGAAGGCAGCTGGTGACTTTGCACATTCCTCAAACAGGAATCAAAGTTCTATCACTGGGCAGAAGAGAGTTTCTAGTCCCAGGAGCTTGACGCACATTAGAATCGTGATCACAAGTTTTGCCACTAGCTTGATTGAAGTGTTCTATTCTGAAGATGGAAATTTTCCATTTTTTTCTAAAGGACAAACCAATAGAGTTTCAATTTAAAACAAGGCTAGATGCTTACAAATGTCCTTCAATATGCCAGGTTTTGGAGTGGTGTAAGAGCTTGACTGGGGTCAGACAGAAGTCTCTTCAAATCTCAGCCATCTCCTTTTCTAGCCGTGGCCACAGAACATACCTAACCTCCGTGATTGCTTTCCTACACAACGGGAACAACTCATACCTTATGGACTTGGTGTGTAAATTAAATAAGACCACGAGCAAAGAGACTGGCACAGGGCCTGGCACATCAGAGACCTCAGTAATTGCTGGTTAGTAGTGTGCTGAGCCTAGTGTGTATGTGTAGAGGGGTGCAGAATTATGGAAAATGTGACTCTGTCCTCAGGGAGCTTAGGAGCCACAAGAATACACCGAATGCTTGAAAAGCAGTATGTCCAAGTGAAGAACACAGAGGGATACACAACCTAACTGCTTTGTGTCTGCATTACCTGTTGACACCCAAAGTGCCATTGTCCTGAAATAGCAGGAATGTTAGAACCTGTTAAGAGTGAAGTTTGGGTTTTTGGTGTTGAAGGTGTAGTCAGTCAGTGTATTACAAAAATAAAAACAGCACTGAAACCCCTGCCTCATTATTTAGTGTGAGTTATTTTGTTTGTTTATCGCTTTTTAAGCTGATGTGCTGTCAGTTCTTATTTACTTCTTAGAATGTCTTTGTTGGGTGGAGAGTCTTAAACCCCAGCAGGCAGCAGGCAGCTTTCACCAGTTTGTACGCAAGGATGGCTTAAGCTGAGTGCCCAGTCCCGGAAAAGCTAGAATTCCCTGCAGTTTGATAACACACTTTAAGGATATAAAAGAAACTTCTGAAAACCAATTTCTGGTTTATCATTTTATTTTCTTCATACTCATTTTTATGCAAATGAATGACTTTCATTTGGATTTTATTCTACCATTAAAAGCTTCACAAGCAAAACCTTTATCTGAGAACTTAGTAGTGCTTCAGCCATGTCCCTGACCACCTATCCCTGTGTCCCTATAGGTAGCCACAAAGCCCTCTGCTGTCAGTGTGCCAGTCTCTGTAACTTGGTGTTGAATTCCTTACCGAGGTCCTCTTCTTTTCAGTGTAACGCCAGTCTATTCAAAGGTGCAGTTATTTATTTTCTCCCTTAATTCCATTGACCCATTGACCAGATACCTAGTAGGCACTGTTTTCTTCATGTTCAATTACCCAATTGTCTACCATTTGAAAATTTGACTCTGTTGTGCCTTTGGGTATGTATGGGGATCAGTAGCCAAGAGCTGCACAATGCAGTGGAGAAAAGGGTGTGGGTTTCAAAATCAAACAGACTTGGGTTTGAGTCTTACACTGACACCAGCTGTGTGATTTTGAGCAAGTTACTCCCTCTCTCTGTGCCTTGATTTCCTCAGCTCGAAAGCTGAATATTTGGAGTGGTTGTAAACATGTGAAGTAATGCTGCATATATGAAGCACCTGACTTACTTATTTCCTGACACACAGTAGGTGCTATTGCAGGGAAGCAGCTCTGACTGTGGTTGTTGTCTCCTGTTGCCCACCCATTTGGTTCAGTGCCCTGGTGTTGGTCTCCATGGAGAACTTGCTGAGGGAAGCAGGGCCAGATTCCCTAGCCAACTGAGATACTCTGTGCCCTGAGGAGCACCCTCACTTCCTTACGATGGCACCCACTGCTCTCATCATGGGCAGCTTGCTTCCACTGAGGGCTATGACTTCAGCCTTGCTGGTGATTAATGGGTTCACCCTGCAATCATGCCCAGAGCCCTTGTGTTACCTGGGGCGTTTATATTCCAAGCTGTCTGTCCTTATCAAAAGGAAGGCAGGCAGGACCGCAGTAGCCAGATCAAAGGTGATATACTTTAATCCTTGCCCTTCCACCAGTGTAGGAAAGATGAAGGAGCTGCAGCAGATCAGTTGACTGTTATGGCAGGTGGAGCAGAAGAATGTGGATGAGTGGCTTGTGGATACCTGGGCATCAGATGTGGGACTCCCTGGTGAAGCAGAGTAGCCATCCCCAAGAGGTTGATCACTCTAACATCAGTCTACTAGGCATCCCACTTGCCCTTTGACCATTTAGAAGGGGATGACCCAGTTAAGCATCCTCCATAAGGATGTTACTCTCTCCTCCTGCCATGTTCAACGTAATTTCTATAGACCAATAGCTGAGCAACAAAGAACTTTCAGATGGGAACAACAATAAAGATACTTAACATTAACTGAACACTTATTATATGCCAGCTACTAGACTAAGCAGCTTACATGTGTGATCTCATTTAATCTTTCTACAACGCTCTCAGAGAGGCATGGACACATGCTACCCCCTTTCTTCAGATGAGGTATGCCCTTAGCTTGCCCAGTGTCACAGAGCCAGTAAATATGGGAGTAGGGATTCAAACCAGATCCTCCTGTCTGCAAAGCCTGAGCTCTTTATCTTTAGCTCTTGGACAGAGGTGTTTCCTAAAGCCACTTCTATGTCAGGCTGTGGCCCAGCCCTCAGAATTTTTCTCTGTCAGTGAAAGCTAAGCAGGGATTGTTGCTAATTTTGGTTGACTATTTTACTGCCTTATGTCAGCCGCACTTTATAGGAAAAATGACCCATGTCCTCCTTAGTCCTAAATCACAGCGGGATCTGGACACCACTTGGCCTCTCATCCCCCAGCTCCTCCTGCACATGCCTGTTCCACATCTGTGGTCATACTAAAGGTAGCTCTCATGCAGATCTTAGTGCTGCTTTCCCCTCTATTAAGGGTAACTCACTTAGCAAAAAGGCACTAGTGAGCACGTAAAGATTCCGTTGTATAGGTGGAAGAGTGTTTACACCACATACAAAAAAAATACCACAGCACTCTCTGTTCCCCTAAGCTCTGGCTGTACTGCCTCAAGGGACTTTTCTCTCAGAGCCCTCTTTATAAATAATTAATAAATTATATTATATATTACATATATAATTAATATATATTAATAATATCTGTCTCTGCTTTCCAGAGTCTTCTCTTCCCCTTCAGCATGCTCCCCTCCCACCTTAGGCAAAGTAATTCAGACTTCTTCAGCTGCTACCAAACCTTGCTACCCAAACCCATTTTAACACTAGGTACAATAGAAATAAACCACCTCTAGTCAGGAGGACTCAACCCCCTTAGAAGCCAGTGAGGGTGTGAAATAGCTTTGTTTCCCCTGTTACCTTCATTGAGGAGCTGTGACCCCTTACACACATGCCAAAGATGATTGATGGGCCTGTGGTCTCTGGAAAAATGCTGGTCACTTTCATCTCTAAAAGCCAGTGACCAACTCCCTGTGTCTTCTTATGAATTAGCAGCCTTTGCAAGGATCCTCAGCCTGTCCTAGGAGTTCTCCCTCTTCTTCCAACCTCCTCTGTTGGTCACCTTTACCCCAGCCAAGAACAGCAAGTAATGTTTCTTATGCACTGCATGGCTTCATGCTCTTGGTCTCTTCTATGCCCATTTTGAAGAAGATGCTGGCCTCTGCTATTAGTATCAGTAATTCTCAGCTGGCCACCAGCTTAGAATTCTAATTATGTCCATCACTTAGCCTGAGATAGCTTTTTGTTCATTTATTAAAATCTTTGTTGAGATCTTACTGTGGACAAAAATTAAGATGATCAACTGTTTTCATGAAATTTAGAGACAGAGAGAGATAAATTAATCAGCTGTGAAATAGTTGATTTCTATGAAAGAAAACATAGAACAAAAGAACTTGATGTCTTCAATAGGAAGCGAGTGACAAACTGGGATATGAGGGTTGAAAAAGAGTTTCCTGGAGACATTAGGAAAGCGTGGGAGCAGCAGGAAAGGGTATCCGCAGTCAGAGGAAGCACTGCTCCCTGTGACAGAAGGGAGCGTGCCAGCTTGGAGCAACACAAAGAAGGCCAGTGTGACTGCAGCTCAGCCAACAGAGAGTGATGTTGAGGAAGGCTGATAATAGCTCTCAAAGATAGGTTTGCATCCTCATCCTGGCAACCTGTGAAGTTCACTGTATTTGGAAAAAGGGTCTTTGTGGATGTAACTAGGGATTTTCAGCTGAGGTTACCCTGGATCGTCATCCTGCTGCGCCCTACATGCCATCACATGTGTCTTTATACAAGTGATGCGAAGGGAGATGAGACACGCATGGAGAAAGCGATGTGATGATGGAGGCAGAGGGGTGATGTGGCCATGAGTCAAGGAGTGTTGGCAGCTATCAGAAGTGGGAAGGGGCAAGGAACTGATTCTCCCCTAGCGCTTCCAGATGGAGTGTGGCCTTACAGCCTCCTTTAGACAAAAAGGAATTCTATAGGAAGTATAGAAGACATCATTCTCACCCTCATGCTCCCCATCAGAGACTCAATAGAAATGTGAGCAGGAACATGCCTGTGTATTGAGCATTTGTATATGCTCATGAATATATGAAGAAATAAAGTATGTTTGGGGATATCTTACTCTCAAAGCTTCCTAATATGGTTTCCTCCTCTGAGCTGGAATACCCTTTGGTCACATCTTTTCTGTTTTTGCTTATTTGATGAAATTTATTGACAGCATTAAATAAATCAAGAGGGAAAACAACGTACCTTTTTTCCCTAATGCTTAGTGAGATAAGGTGTTTATCTGATTCCTGCTGTGCCATTTTTTCCTTGTATAACAATACTTTAAATTCTTTCAATGCAGAATTTTGCTGTAATGATAAAGAGAGTTTGAATTGTGGAGTTGGGGTCAAATTTTTATGATTAAGAGTATTAAATGCTGCTTGCAGAGAATGAATGACTATAATTCTGCCACTTCAAAAATTTAGTTTTATCTAGAAAAACTCAGAAAAGCACGAAATGATATTTTAGATTAATATTCCTCAGGTTTACATTAGAGCAAAATATTAGCAATGACCTTTGTGGAGATTTAGAGCAAAATCTATGCTATTGATAGGTGAATATTTGGTAACTGTATTCATGCTCACATATTAACTATGTGCATTTACTTAAATAGGCCTCTTCAAACTCTGTAAGTTTGAAATAAGCTTATTTGTCTATTTTTTTTAAGGGGTAAAGAATGGCTACCCCATAAGCAGAGCAGCCTGAAATAAGCTTATTTGTTTTAATGGAATTTTCTAAGTAATTATTATTTTTAAACATTTTTATTAAAAATTAGAAATATGTAACAGTAGAGAGAATAATATCATGAACCCCCATGTAATTAACTCTATTGGACATTCATATTGTATTTATTTCCTATCCACTGCCTCTCACTGGATTATTTTTATCTAAGTTATATCATTTCATTCTTTAATATTTTTATATGTATATATTTTATATATGTATATATTTTAAATGTGTTAAAAAAACACAATCAAAATACCAGTATCACAACAATAAATCCCTTAGTATCAAATATTAATTGGGTTTTATCTTTCCCAATTGCCTGATGTGTATTTATATTTCATATATGTAAAATCAAAGAAAGTATAAATTTTTTTTCAAATATATTTTATTTAAAAGGATGAAACACATTCTATAACACCAGAAGGATTAAAATAGTGAAAATATAGCAAAGAACTTATGGTCTGTTTGAACAGTTTGGCTATTGTACAAAAAGAAATAGAAATATATAATTATGTAACTTGACATTTTTCTATCACATAAGAAATTTTTAAAATGAAGAATGACCAAAAATTATACAGTAAATTAATGTAATATAATAGGGTTGCTTGGCATTCAGGGCTATGTAAGAGAATATATTTTGAAAGTAAACATCCACTTTAAAAGTTATGTGTCAACCCCATCAAAAAGTGGGCAAAGGATATGAACAGACACTTCTCAAAAGAAGACATTTATGCAGCCAACAAACATATGAAGAAAAGCTCATCATCACTGGTCACTAGAGAAATGCAAATCAAAACCACAATGAGATACCATCTCATGCCAGTTAGAACGACATTCATGAAAGAGTCAGGAAACAAATCCTGGAGAGGATGTGGAGAAATAAGAATGCTCTTACACTGTTGGTGGGAGTGTTAATTAGTCTAATCATTATGGAAGACAGTGTGGCAATTCCTCAAGGATCTAGAACTAGAAATACCATTTGACCCAGCAATCCCATTACTGGGTATATACCGAAAGGATTATAAATCATTCTACTATAAAGACACATGCACACGTAAGCTTACTGCAGCACTATTCACAATAGCAAAGACTTGGAACCAACCCAAATGTCTATCCATGTTAGACTGGATAAAGAAAATGTGGCACATATACACCATGGAATACTATGCAGCCATGTAAAAGGATGAGTTCATGTCCTTTGCACGGACATGGATGAAGCTGGAAACCATCATTCTTAGCAAGCTAACACAAGAACAGAAGGCCAAACACTGCATGATTTCACTCATAAATGGGAGCTGAACAATGAGAACACATGGACACAGGGAGGGGAACATTATACACCGGGGCCTGTCAGGAGTTGGGGGGCTACGGGAGGGATAGCATTTGGAGAAATACCTAATGTAGGCAATGGGTTGATGGGTGCAGCCAAACACTATGGCACGTTTATACCTGTGTAACAAAACTGCACATTCTGCACATGTACCCCAGAACTTAAAATATAACTTTAAAAAAAAATTTATTAAATAGTTGTGTGTCTAGAGAAGCCAAATGTGTACTAGAAGATAAAGATAACATGGTAAATATTGACAGAGGATAACCGTTATCTTGATTTTTAGCACCACAGTTTAGATTTGCCTATTTAATAACTTTATATAAATAGAATCCTAGAATATGTACTATTTAGTGCTTGATTTTTCCCTCTTGATATTGTATGTGAGATTTATTTATCCATATTGTTGCATGTAGCTATAGTTTGTCATTCTCGTTGCTGAATAGGATTCTATCATAAAAACATACCACTATATTTTATTCTATTGTAGATTGACATTTAAACTTTTTTGAGGGTTTGGTTATTACAAATCGTGTTGCTGTGAACATTCTGGTACATGTCTTTTGGTAAGTATAATTACATATCTCTCTTAGGTATATACCAGGAATATGATTGCTAGGTTGAAGAGTATGTACCTCTTCAGCTTCTGTGTGTAGTGCCAAACAGATCTCCAAAAGGTGTGGTAGCAATTTACACTCTCACTAGCAGTGTATAGAGTGCCTATTGCTCCACATGTGTGATCATTTTTAATTTTAAATTATTTATTGAGCAGGGTGGGTTATTGAATGAATATTTGCAGTTGAAATTTGACAGGTGTAAGAAAGCCAGTTACAATTGTTAAAAGAAAGATTTTTAGATAGAATAAATTTAATAGAGTTTAATTGAGCAAAGATCAGTTGGCAAATGAGGAAGCCTCCAGAACCAGGATGGGTTCAGAGTGACTCCAGGGCTGCCACATGGTCAGATAACATTTATGGAAAGAAAAAGGGAAAGTGATGTACAGAAAACAGAAGTGAGATGCAGAACAGCCAGACTGGTTATGGTGAGGCATTTGCCTTATTTGAACGTGATTTGAATAGCTGGCTGCCTGTGATTGGCTGAAACTCAGCCACTGTGATTGACTGAGGCTCAGTTACACTGCAAGAGTAATTTACAGCCTGTTTACACATCCAGTGAGGTTACAGTTCATTATTCGAAGAGAAACCTTTAGGGTAAACTTAAAATATGTAAGGAGGCAGCTTTAGGCTAAACTTAATTTAATACTATTCTAATTCGAAATTTTAAAGAAATAGATTTTGGCCAGATTAAAGGTAATTTTCTCACTCTTTCTACATTCGAAAAATATTTCCATTTATAAATTATCTGTTTATAACTGTCTTCTGTGTGTCTCACTCTCACTGTGAGGAAAATGGAGCATGGTTTGCCATGATTCCTTTGGGAAGAGCTCCAAGCAATCTAGAACACAATTGTTGAGGTGCCTCTCAGTCTTGTCTTTTCAAAGCCACCTAGTGCTTAACTCAAGTACCCACTTTCCATCTCTTTAGTTGTCTGTTACTCTTCTATGGAATCCTCTTTAGTTTCTGCATTTCTCTGAAACTAGGAAGATTTACAAACTTTAAACTTGTGAAAAGATAAACATTACTCAATTTGGAGAAAGGGCTCCCCTTCTGGCTCATGCATTTTACACTTCTATTAATATTTTTAAGTAAAAGATATTAGATGTTAAAATACTGGCATTGGGTAATGAAGTATCCAGCTATAAACAGCATTTGTCTGTAAAATAAAATGTTTGCTCTAATGGTGCTTACTCTCTACTCTTTCCTGTTGAATTTAGTACAAATTCAGTTGGATTTCATGCCTTTTTCCTTTTAATTCTTTCCTCATCTTTCCAACTACCGTGTGTGCCCTTCTCTCCCCCATTGATGTCACAGGGTATCAAGATATGCACTAAGGTATTAGAAAGAAATTGGGATCAATTTTAGGATGCCTCCTAGATCTTATTCTCCATTTTATGCTGTGTAATAGGTTTCTGTAACATGGAGAAACTTCATCTCCTTCAGTACTTAGAGAAAATTAATAATCAGTCACACTAGTTGTGTCTTAATTGTTATGTGTGACAGACAACATTTTAAAAAATTATACTGAGACAAAGTATTCCATTTTCCTCTATTACCTGCTATTAATTTTTGAAAGTGTTAAGGATAAACTCTACAACTTAGTGGCCTCTGGTTAATCCAGGAGAACCCCTGCTGTGATAGCACCAAAAGAAGAAAACTTTGTTAAAAATCATTAAATACGGTGCTGCATGTGCTCATGGTCAGAGGACAGTTCTCACAGTCAGAGGACAGTTCTCACTTAGTTTTCCCATTTCAAGAGAGTTCTCTGAACTCAGAAAATCAACCATGTGAGCATAATGTCAAGTGGTCCCTGTTTGGGCCAGTAGCAGTCTCTTACCAAGTGTGAGGCACTTTCATGCCACAGAGTGCTGCCCTACAGCCTGAGCTCCTGGCACTTCCCAGAGATTCTCTGTGCAAAACATCAGATCTGTACTTTGAGAGGCGGGTGAAAAGTGTCCATAAAGAGCATAAAGTCAAGGCTTTTCATAACCATTATAGTTTTCCTTGGAGGTTCTTTGGGTTCAGGTACCAGGCAATGCCACTACCTAGAAGCCTCAATGAAGCCTTGCCTTTTTAAACTTTTCCACTATGAGTTTGAAAATGGATCTTCCCAAGTTGTAGAGCTATTTCAAAGTGCAAGTCCCTTTGAAACATTTTTACTTTCTCCAGAGAGAAGTGGGATTGGCGCCTTTTCTCACTCCCATCTTCATGGATGTAGCACTCTGTGCCCTCTGTGTAATACTAAGGCAAAGGATACTGCATATGGAGACTGCCGTTTTGTTTTAAATTAATGTTTGTTTTCAGATTGGAAATGGATCTGACTTGAGAAACGGTCAGTCACTAGTGGAAATCTGAGCAATCTTTGTGAAGGCAGAAATCAATCTGTGTAGAAATATGAGTTTATATAACAAGATGATACTTCTGAGTGTGGATCCTTACAAATAAAAAGTATATCTTGAGAAGTGGCGTGTAGAGAGAAGGCATTCCCTTTCAAGAAGACTGTTTGGAGGTGATAATGTCATTCTGTAATTGGGAAATGTGTGCATTTGGGCTTTTTATTTGTCATTAAACTTTAGCTATAATATTACACATTCTTATCCAATCACTGCCAGTTTGCTATTAAGTTGAACAGCCCATTCCCCAGACTTATTTTTAGTCAGTTTTCCCCATGTGTGAAGCATGCTTAATGTCTAAGCATAGAAGTTATGTTTGTGGAAACACCTCTGATTTGTGTAACTGATGCATGAATGATACTCTTCCTCTCATTCCTGACTTCTTACCGCTGTAGTTGGCAGTGACTCTTCTTATCAATAATTGGTCTTTGCTCGTCATTCTTAAGAATGTATATGCTATACCTCCTGGCATTCTGTTGAAATTGTTCTGGGTTTTCTGATTTACTTCTCCATCGCTGTCTCTTTCACCACTTTGTGCTCTTCCGTCCCTATTTTCTTCAAAATGCCATCTGTGTTCCCTTCTGTGGGCTGTTCCCATCATGGCTGTCATTGCTGCCTGAGCATAAGCCACAGCTTCTTATTCAAACCCATTTGGTCCCAGAGAATCAGAAAACTGTGAATTATTTTGCTTTCCCTTCACATATGGAGCTCTCTATTAATATTACTTTCCTCCTTTGCTTTGTGTTTCAAAAGACCCTTTTCACCTTTTTAAGCAAGATTAGATTATTTGGGAGACATTTACCGATATATGGGCCCTTTCAATTTTCTAGATAATAAGCACTTGACTCGGCCATGACTCTGCCTTTACTTTCTCAGATTGTTTTTTCAGAGTAATTTTTAAGTTACTCATGCTCTGTAGCTTTTCGTTTTGAGTTACAAAAGCTCCAGTCTTGTCATCCAACTGCTGAAAATCCTGGGCCCAGTCATCTCGGTCTTCTCCCTCTTTACAAAGGCTAGCCCCTTCCTGAATACTCTGTATCCCATACCCCCTTAATTTCTCAAGGATTGCTCTTCCATTTGTCTTCTCTCCAGTCTGCCCTATGAAACCGTTCCCATTATGTACCAACAGTGCTTCTGTATCGCCCATTGAAAAATAATCTATTCAGGACTCCAGGCCCTCTGCCAACCTCTCTTCTTCTCCCTTTCTTGGAGAGACATCTGCACTTGCCTTGGGCACTTGTAATTTCTCCTTCACCCTTTAACCCACTGTGGTCTGACTGAGACCCTCCCTACTTGATTCCTGCTCCTGATGAGGTTGTGGGGTGCCCCTGTGTTCCCTAAACCAACAGCTACTTTTCCAGTCCTCTTTCACCAATCTCTCAGTAGCATTCAACATAGTCAATCCTTCTTTGCCTTAAATTTTTTCCCTTTTGGCATCAAACATACCATATTTTATCTTGGTTATCGTTCTACCCCACCGCGTGCTTTTGTTTTTGTCTCCATTGCAGATCTCCTGTACCTTAATTCTTCAATTTGGACACTCTTAGGACTCTCACCTGGGCCCTCTTTCACGTTTTCTCTTTTCTACATTCTCAACGCTATGATCAATAAGTGTTAGGGGCTATTTCTAGTACTGTTGTATTTACTTTGTAGGGTAGTTATAACAGGAAAATAAAATTTTACATAAGCTGCCAGAATATAGAAAATATCCCATAAATGGTGCTACTGTTACACATTTTTCATATTTGTTTCTCTCATACATTTGTATAAAGAGTAGACTCAAAGACTTGTCAAAATAAAGAATAGTTGAGTTTATGTTCCTTTGGTTTCAGATATTCAACAAATTGGTTTTCTGTTAGGTATTAATGTTGCCACACACTTCCTCTAAGAAGGTATATGTCTCGATCCATCAGATATTGGCATAAACGTTTTCAGATCTTTTTCTTGAATCCATCCACATCATTGTTCTACTCTCTTGACTTCAACCGTTTTGACTATTCTCAAATCCATTGTGTCTTCCTGGAAGTCACTTTCCCTTTTCTAGAGAAAGTTTATTAGCTTATAGTTCTTATTACACTGCTTTTGTAGAGGATTCAATGAGTTACTATATGTTTTTACTGTATATAAAGCCCTTAGAACAATGCCTAGCACGTAGTTGATGTTTGGTAAAGGTCAGCTGCTATTGCTATATTTTTAAAATTCTTTTTATTTTGCAACATAGGAAATTCCTTCAAGGAAGGGCACATCTATCTGTTTATGAGCTATTGGCAGTGGTTATCTAATTTGCCTTGTTTGTAGGGTAGTGTTTTGTTTGTTTTATTTTGTTTCTGAGACAGGGTCTCTCTGTGTCGCCCAGGCTAGAGTACAGTGGCATGATTATAGCTCACTCCAGCCTCAAACTCCCAGGCTCAAACCATCTGCGCATCTCAGCCTCCTGAGTAGCTGGGACTACAGGTGTGTGCTACCACACCTGGATAAGTTTGTTTAGTTTTTATAAAGACATGGCTTGCTATGTTGCCCAGGCTAGTCTTGAACTCCTGGCCTCAAGCAATCCTCCCAAAGTGCTGGGATTACAGATGTGAGCCACCGTGTGTAGTGTTTTGGGGTGTGGTCCAAAGGCTGACTGGTTCAGAACAATGTGAATGCTCAGAAAATAGCAGATTTCTGGGGTCCACTGCAACACACTTGCCAAACCATGATCTGTGACAGTACGAATCAGGAATCTGCTAAAAAAAATAAATAAATAAATTCCTAGTCGGTTCTTATACATGCTAAAGTTTGAGGATTGTTTTTGTAGCCAATAAATTGTGAGCCCTTGGAGACACAAAAGCTTTTAAGACATCATGCATGGATTAGTTACTTAATAAGCAGTTTGTTCAATTAAAAGCCTTGGAGAGCACTGAGTCTGTTGCTGTCATGTTGCCAACAGGAAATACAAGCCTAGCGAGTAGAATCTCCAAGATCTTATTGTTTGCTAGTGGCAGAGTCAGGGCTAAGATTCAGGCTACCTGGCGACCAGTTCTGTTCTTTTCACATGCCAAACAAACTCCCCATGCTCATGTAATGACCTAGAAGCTCTTCTAATATGCCTTCCATAAAGCAATGGAGGGTACCGTCCTACTGCAAAACAGATGAAGAAGATGGTCCGAAACCTAGGATAGGAGTGCAGTGGTTATGTGTTAAGTTTCATGCTATAAATCTTCATAGTCTAATGTAGTGATGAGAGCCCTGGATTGAAGACCTCGGTTTAAAACTCATTAACAATTTAGGTAGGCAAATCCAGAGTACTGAACAAAAAGATCCCAAAGCCCCTTCTAATACCAGCATCTCCAGTTTTCATCTGAACATGACAAAATGCCAAGTGCAGTGCAGTCTGTTCGAGGCAGGTTCATTTTCACTGGTGAACATATGAGCTACCAAAGAAACTCCCATATCCCTTATATGCTCCCAGCAGAGCCCTAGCTCTGTGTGTCTGATGGGGTAAGGGCTTTGCCACCATGATGCGTTTAAAAATAACTTTAGTTAGAATTTTTTCCTTGGAGGTTTTAAAGCAAGAAGAAAAATGGGTGTGTTTATTTACCTCTGCCTGAGGTTGGAGTCTGCCCAGCTTGTTGCTTTCCTGGGTGGTCAGCGTGCCCAAGCTTGAGGACGGGATGATACCTTCTGTGCAGTGGCAGAACTCAATAGGTTCCTCTGAGCTTTACTGTTTCTTCGTCTTTGAATGTGATAAAACAAATTGTCAACCTGCTTTCACTTGTTAGTTCCTTGAATTGACAGCTTTTTGTTGCATAGCCTGAGCCTCTTCTTGTTTAGGATGCTACATTTTGACTGGCTAAAGAAATGTGGAGAAAGGTGAGGACAAAAACCAAATTACTAATAAAAACCAACACTAATTTCTGTTTAAAATTTTTTGGGGAGGGAAAACAAAGCATATAAGAAAATCATGTTACTTAATACAAAAAAGTAACAATGAATTTCAATGATATGTAAATAAGTAGCTATTTCAAATCACCAAATTACCCTTTTTAAATTAGGAAATATGTTTTTATTTCAGTTCTTTGGCACTTCAGAGTCAAAGCTAGAGCTCCTACTGTTCAGAATTTTTAGTGATTTATTTAAAGGTCAAGATATAGACATTATTCTAACCACTGAAACAAATTTTTATTCCTTTCTGAATGTTATAATCCAATTCATAGCAGTACATTTTATTAAATATATTCAGTTCAGTTCTGAAGAAAAACTGGTTTTATTATTTATTGCAATTATGTTTTCAAATGTCCTTCTTTAGAAATAAACCTGGCAGTTTCCATTAAGTTTACCTTTTTAACAAGGAATTCAGAATTTAATTACTAAATTTCATAAGAAACATAAAACTGAAAAATGTGAAAATTTAAGGTTTTCCTTCTGATGAAACACTTAGAATGAATCATCAGTTAGGTTTCTGTTGAGCTGTACCCAGTGAAAAGCCCAAAGAAGCAGTGGCCTCAGTAAGTCAGTTTATTTTTTCTCACAGGAGTCCAGGTGGGTACCTCTGTTCCTCTACCGTACCTGCCTTCAGTTGCCTGTAGTTGCAAGAGGTATGGGCCACCTGCAGGGCCACACCTGCCTTTCAGGAAGGAAGAAGGGGAAGGGCAGAAGACAAAAGGATCAGGCCAGCTTTCAGTGAGTCCTGCCGGAAACCCAAGTGACTTCCTAGTGCATTTCATCGGTCACTCTAGTTGTGAGTAAGGTGAGATCGAAAACACATTGCCCAGCCTTATTGTGTCACACCCCATCCCCAGTGCCAGAATCAGGGTTCTGTTAAGAGGAGAGAAAGAATATTGGACAAGATGCTAACCCTATCAGCCAACTTCTGAAGAGTGAGCATACACCTTTTCTGAAAGGGATTTCACCTTTCTGCAACTGACTTCAGATTTGAAAGGTGAAACTGAATGTTCGCTTTTCTTAACTGATTCTAATTAATTTAAGATTTTTCTGTGACCCCTTTTGTTTGTTTTCTCCTCTGGTCCAAGAAACTTTTCTTCCTGCTAGTAGGTGTACCTGTCTTGATTTTTCTCTACATAGCTATCAGTTTCAGAGCAATTAAATATGCACATAGATATTGGTCTGTGGGATTGGGACTAGGCCACAAGGGCATGAACTGCCCCCATTATCTTTTGTGAAGACACCTGCCATTTGTGAGTAATTGATTTGCTCTTTGCATGCACTTCACGGCACTACCTGACCTCAGATCAAAGGCAGTTGTGTTCAATAAATGCTGAATAAAAGATCAGACCGTCAGTGGGCAAAGTGTGGAGACAAGATAACCAGCTGTTTGATTATTCTTGGAAGCAGGGTGAGAGAACACCATTCATGCATCTTGATGAGTTTTCTGAACAGCACACTGATTTCTACTCTGTGTGGCCCCTGAAGTTCCATAAGGTGGTGAGAACTGAATGTGGTGATTTCAACAACCTCCTCCTTCCCACCTTCACCCACTGTGTGTGAACTCTTTCCAGGTCGTCTGCTGGGCTCAGTGTTTTCCATCTCTGGATGAAGTTGTTGACAATGCGCATTTGGTTATCTAGTCTGCTTTCAAATATGGTTCTAGTTTTCCCTGGTAAAAATGAGGCTCAGACAGCACCGTTTGTATTCCCTTGATATCATTTTTATTCTTCATGGCAAGACCTCCACTGGTGGGGTCAAAAATGGCCCTGTTAGAAAAGTTGATTTCTGGTTTTCTTCTGTTTACTCTCTTTCCCTTCAGGAATTTTGTCAAATTCCATCCTACAATTTCATTGAATCATTGCTTTTTACAAGTTGACTGTGTCCCCAACAACAGATTTGCATTCTCTTTTCTCAGCAGTTCACCTATTTGCAATCTTGTTTCTCAGACACAGAAAGAATTGAAGTAAACACATCACCCAGAGAAACTTGCTGAGGGGGAACTTGTGCAGATGCGCATCCTGGCAGCCTGTTGGCATTCAGCCAGCAGCTCCTGTGTGAGGCCGTGTACCTGCTACTCACAGACTCTCAGAAACTAAAGGAAGCATTCACTTGTATTAGTCTCTGAGATGCTCTCACACAGGTGGTCCCCGAGTTAAGAACATACAATGGCACTCTCTCAAGGAGAGGAAGGAGCCAAAGAAGAAAGAGATCCAAAGCAGAAAAGAGCAGACCGCTAAGAGTAGGTTCTGCTGCAGATGCTGGGCTGTTGGGCTAGATACCCACAGCAGTGAACCTGACGTAGCTAGTGGGTACAGGGTCTGCTCCCCTTAGCCCCAGGACAGAAGTCAAAACTCTGGTTAGGTTTGTAAGCCTTTAATGATCTGGTTTCTGCTTGCTTCTTTACTATTCAACCTCCTGCTCCCTCCTCCCCCTGCTCGTTTCTAGCCATTCTTTTCCCTACCCGCTACATACAACCTTCATGCCAACATCAGCCATATTGACTAATCTGATGAACCTTCATCCTTTAATCACATTTCCTATTTCCTAACCCAGCTGAATGTCATGAATCCTTCCATCTTCAGCTGTTGTGTTGTTTCTCACAGAGAATTAGGCCTCCTCTGTACGCCCATTGTGTCCTCATGCATCCCTATTGTGTCTGGAATTGGTGGGTTCTTGGTCTCACTGACTTCAAGAATGAAGCCACAGACCCTCGCAGTGTTACAGTTCTTAAAGATGGTAGTCCGGAGTTTGTTCCTTCAGATGTTCAGATGTGTCCGCAGTTTCTTCCTTCTGGTGGGTTTGTGGTGTCGCTGACAGGAGTGAAGCTACAGACCTTCGCAGTGAGTGTTACAGCTCTTAAAGGCAGTGTGTCTGGAGTTGTTCATTCTTCCCAGTGGGTTCATGGTCTTGCTGGCTTCGGGAGTGAAGCTGCAGACCTTCGTGGTGAGTGCTACAGCTCTTAAAGGCAGCATGGACCCAAAGAGTGAGCGGCAGCAAGATTTATTCCGAAGAGCGAAAGAACAAAGATTCCACAGTGTGGAAGGGGACCCCAGTGAGTTGCTGCTGGTTGGCTGGGCAGCCTGCTTTTATTCCCTTATCTGGCCCCACCCACATCCTGCTGATTGGTCCGTTTTACAGAGAGCTGATTGGACCATTTTGACAGGGTGCTGATTGGTGCATTTATAATCCCGGAGCTAGACACAGAGTGCTGATTGGTGCATTTACAATCCTCTAGCTAGACATGAAAGTTCTCCAAGTCCCCACTAGGTTAGCTAGATACAGAGTACTGATTGGTGTATTTACAAACCTTGAACTAGACACAGGATGCTGATTGGTGTATTTACAATCCTTTAGCTAGACACACAGTGCTAGACAGAAAAGTTCTCCAAGTCCCCACTAGGTTAGCTAGATAGAGTACCACTTGGTATATTTACAAACCTTGAGCTAGACTCAGAGTGCTGATTGGTGTATTTACAATCCCTTAACTAGACATAAAGGTTCTCCAAGTCCCCACTAGACTCAGGAGCCCAGCTGGTTTCACCTAGTGGATCCTGCACTGGGGCCACGGGGGGAGCTCCCTGCCAGTCCCATGCCATGCACCTGTACTCCTCAGCCCCTGGGCAGTTGATGGAACCCAGCGCTGCTGAGCAGGGAGCAGCATTGGTCGGTGAGGCTCGGGCCATGCGGGAGCCCACCGCAGGGCGGGGGGGTTCAGGCATGGCGGGCTGCAGGTCCTGAGCCCTGCCCCATGGGGAGGTAGCTGAGGGTCAGCCAGAATTTGAGCACAGTTGCATGTGGGCAGGCAGTGCTGAGGGACCCAGGGCAACCTCCGCAGCTGCCGACCCGGGTGCGAAGCCCCTCACTGCCCTGGGTCAGCTGCCGACCCGGGTGCGAAGCCCCTCACTGCCCTGGGTCAGCAGCGCCGGCCAGCCACTCTGTATGCAGGGCCCACTGAGCCCACGCTGGCACCCACCGGAACTCACGCTGGCCCACCAGCGCTGCAGGCAGCCCCAGTTCCCAGCCCGCCTCTTTCTCCACACCTCCCTGCAAGCAGAGGGAGGCGGCTCTGGCCTCGGCCAGCCCAGAGAGGGGCTCCCACAGTGCGGTGGTGGGCTAACGGGCTCCCCAAGCATGGTCAGAGTGGGTGCTGAGGCCAAGGAGTTGCCAAGAGCGAGGGCTGCTAGTGTGTCGTCAACTCTCACTATAAGGGCCCTTGCCACATTGTCCTGCATTTATGTTTGTCTACTCTTCCACTAGATGGTAGGACTTTGAGGTTAGAGACCATCTATTATTCAACTTGGTGAATATGGTATCTAGCATGGTGTCTGGCATATGCTCAGTACTAGTAAGTAAATTTGTGGATAGAACCAAAAGAAACTGGCTACGTTGTCAAATTTTATAGCTGAATTTTTCGTCTCTTGGGTTGAGATACAAGCCCCTCCCTGCGTGATTGCTTGGTTTTTTTTGTTTGTTTTGTTTTGTTGTGCTTTGTTTTGTTTTGTTTTCCAAGACAGAATCTTGCTCTGTCACCCAGTCTGGAGTGCAGTGACGCAGTCTCAGCTCACTGCAACCTCTGCCTCCTGGGTTCAAGCAATTCTCTGCCTCTGCCTCTCAAGTAGCTAGGATTACAAGTGCCTGCCACCATGCCTGGCTAATTTTTTTTGTATTTTTAGTAGAGATGGGGTTTCACCATCTTGGCCAGGCTGGTTTTGAACTCCTGACCTTGTGACCCACCCACCTTGGACTCCCAAAGTGCTGGGATTACAGGCATGAGCCACCTTGGCCGGCCAATTACTTGGTTTTAATGTCTGTCTGGGGTTGGGCTGAGGTAGAGTAGAGTAGGGGAAGTTGCTGTGGAGTCAGGGAGGAAGATGATTGATTTTGGAAAAGGTTTGCATCCAGGTCAACAAGTGTCTGACACATACCAGCATAAAAATAGACCCACAGTTCTTATCAATCTGCAGTCAGTCTATTTACTGAAAGGTCAAGAGTCTTCCAGCATCAAGCCAGCTGAGCAATAATAAAAAGGTACAGGTGACAGATTGAGGATAAAGGGAAAATGAACACATCTTAATTACATATCATATACTTCATGGGTTTCTCACCCATGGAACTGCTGTCTGGCAGAATGCTTTCAATATGAATGTTGAATTTGTATAGTCACAATTCTTATACTTTGCCCTCTCTCTTATAGCAATCATACTTCTACTGAGGTTACCTGTGCCCACAGGAGGGTAAGAGTTCTATAACTGAAACCATCCTTCTCCTTTGCTTCTAGACACCAGATTCCATCACGATACCTTATACTGGGAATCATTCCAGTAAAATCACCCTGTTTACCTCAGCTGAGTGTTCTGCTATAGGTACCAATTGGATAGACAGGCAGGTTCCTCTCCAAAGTTAATCTGTAGGGTTTACATTGCCCTCTCAGCTTTATGAAAGTACAAATATATCAGATTTCTCAACAAGAGATACATTTGGGGATTAGAGAGAAGGAGGTCAGTGATGACACACCTCTTCAAGATACTGTGCAGACAGGCACCAGGACTCTTCTTTTTGAGGATACGTACTGGGACTCAGTTTGTTATGCTCTATAAAATTCTGTCCAGTACAGCAGTCACTAGCTCTGTGTGGCTATCAAGCACTTGTAATTAAAACCAATCCCAATTAAATTGTGCTCTGAGTCTACAAAACACACAAGAATTTTAAAACTCGGTATGAAAAAAATGTTACATAACTGAATAACCTTATATTTATTATATGTTAGGTTAAGTGAAATACATGATTTATGTCATCTGTTTCTTTGTAGTTTTCCATGTGGCTATTAGAAAATGAATGTTACCCACATTTTGTTTCCATTGGACAGCGATGGTCTAGAATCACAGAGTTTCAACATCATGATACAGTACATGTGAAGTATATGTATGAATTCAATAAACGTATCTTGATAGCTTTCATTTAGAGATAATGGCCACCGCCATAGGCAGAATAGCAGAAAGTTCTCAGTTTTCACCTCTCAGGTTAGCCCAACAGAGCTGTAACTCTGGAAAAAAAAAAAAAAAAGTAATGTAAATTTACTTGAAAAAATGTTATGTAACCACATCTAATTGAACCCTTTGCTAAAATATTTCATTTACTTCTGTTGTTTCAGAGGAACCCATTGCCCTTTAGCTTGCCTAACAGATCTAGAATTGGAGTCAAGACTTCCCAAACTAGAATAGAAGTCAGGAAGGTATTCAAACACCAAGAGCTGTAATTACTTACTGCATATATCCCTGTGGTCTGTAGATGCAGCATCTCTGTTGCCTTGGCCATGGCCACCAGAGCACTAGCAGGGGATTTAAATGTTAGTTGGTAACTGTAGCAAAACATCTTGATATTTGGCTTGATGTAAACCAGCAATATTTTATCAGACAAAGGCAAATAAATGCAATGATTAATTTCTTTTCATTGAATTCTGAGATGTAATTAGACTTCATTTTCTGCTTTTCAATCCCTTGTACTTATGTAGTCTTTTTTTTTTTTTTTTTTTTTTTTTTTTCAGTTTTAGGTTTATGGCACCTTCTGGGTGCCTGGAGTTGGCTGCTTAAATAATCTTCCTTCCCCCTGGACATCAACCCTCTGCCTTTGTTGTACCACCACAATGGTTTAATAGAGCAAGTTGAACATATGTTAAGTGCCTTAAACCAGCAAAATGAGTTTTCTGATAGGAATGTCTAGCCAGTGGGCAGGGACTCATGTTTAAAATCCTCTTGAAAGCTTAGGGGAGCAGGTTGTTATGGAGGACCCCTGGCCTGCTTCCTGGAGGGTGAGGGCCAACTTGCCTCCATTAAAAACAAATAAACAATATTAAAAATTTTAAATGTCATTCTTTATAATGCAGTCTAGTACTGGTATAATGAACTAATTCGTTTTGTGGGCTTTTTTTTTTGTTTTGGTTTTTCTTTTCTTACTAAAATGTGAAAGAATGGCTTCCTCTGGGCCTTAGAATCTGGAAAGGGATCTGGTGTAGATGTTGATTTTATAAGCCTTAGAAATTATTATAGGAGCAGTGTCTACCATACAACAAACAAGGTCCTTGGAGTGGACTATTACTTTTTTTAGGCAGGGATAAAGTATGAAGCATGGTTAAGTATTATAATGATAAAATTGTCAGAGATAGGAGAAATGGAATCTCATGAAAAACGAAATCTTTGCCTGACTGAGTTAACTATTGTAGAGATATTAGGAGATAAACCATCCTAAGCCTAGGTGGGCAGGGGACAGCATCTGATGAAGCAGGGCTTCTGAAGCTTATCTGCTCACACATTTTGGTTCATATTGCTCTTGCATGAGAAAAAAGGTGGTGGGACTGCCAGCGCCTGGTATATTCTGTGTTTTTCAGTTCAAACAGCTAAATACTAGGATCTGATTTTCCCCTGCCTAAAATTTTATGTTATTTCTGTTGTCTTGTACAATGTGTGCATCATAGGTAAACAAAATGAATGGTTTTCTTCCCCATATAAGGTCAGGCAGATTTCTTGTATATAATTTTGCACCTAATCAACACATTGCTGCATTTGCAAAGTGGCAAAGGCTAAGTGATTTTTGATTGGCAGTTTTCAAACACCTTCCTTCCATAAAACCCAGAATACTAGGAGCAAAATAATTAATGAAATCTCTGAAAACCTGAATATACACAGGTGATTTTTTTTTTTAATCTCAGCCAAATGGCTGCATCCCTTCATACACGTGGACAATTAAGCTTAATGTCAGAAACAGTACTATTTAAAGAAAACACAACCAAGAAAATATTTGCTTACATTTCTTTATTCATGTTGCTGTGTATACATGTTTAAAACATATATCAACTATGGTCAGAAGTGATAATATAAATTACTGTATTTTCTATGTTTCTAAGATTGTGTGTGTGTGTGTATATGTGTGTGTGTGTGTGTGTATATATGTATACATAACATTGTAATGAAATTGGGATGCGTCTTAGAATCTATGATATCTTTAAATGACTAGCCAGGTGGCAGTCATCACATAATTATGATTGCCTGTGCAGATTGGACATAACTGCTCATATTGTCATCACTTCAGTTAAGACAGGTTGAGTGTAATTGTCCCGTAAATTGCCTTCAAAAAGATTAGGCTGTTCAGTATATGTAAAAGCATAGGAACAAAGCAACAACATATATCTGTCTAATTCTAAAAGAACTCTTAGTAAGTATAAAAGTATGTGTTTAAAAAGTGTGTCATGGTTTAATTGGTAATATCATTTTTTAAAATTATACTTTAAGTTCTGGGATACATGTGCAGAACGTGCAGATTTGTTACATAGGTATACACATGCCATGGTGGTTTGCTGCACCCATCAACCCATCACCTACATTAGGTATTTCTCCTAATGCTATCCCTCCCCCAATGCTCACCCCCCGATAGGCCCTGTTCTGTGATGTTCCCCTCCCTGTGTCCATGTGTTCTCATTGTTCAACTCCCACTTATGAGTGAGAACATGCAGTGTTTGATTTTCTGTTCTTGTGTTAGTTTGCTGAGAATGATGGTTTCCAGCTTCATCCATGTCCCTGCAGAGGACATGAACTCATCCTTTTTATGGTTGCATAGTATTCCATGGTATATATGTGCCACATTTTCTTTTTCCAGTCTATCATTGATGGACATTTGGGTTGGTTTCAAGTCTTTGCTATTGTGAATAGTGCTGCAGTAAACGTATGTGTGCATGTGTCTTTATAGTGGAATGATTTCTAATCCTTTGGATATATATCCAGTAATGGGATTGCTATCGTGCCAGTTAGAATGGTGATCATTAAAAAGTCAGGAAACAACAGATGCTGGAAAGGATGTGGAGAAATAGGAACACTTTTACACTGTTGGTGAGAGCATAAATTAGCTCAACCATTCTGGAAGATGGTGTGGCGATTCCTCATGGGTCTCTTTACTTATTTAGTGTCACATAAATAATAGTACCTGTTACATAAATAATAGTACCTTTTGACAATCAGTGATGACTTGGATATGATGAAATCTAATCTGTGAGATTCTATACAAATCTAATCTGTAAGAATAGATTTATTTGCAAAGCGAAGAGATTTCTTTCTTCATATTCTTCCTATGTGTGTATTTTCCATTTCTCCTCCTTTCCTCAAACTAGTGATCTCTTCTATCTAATGGTGGCATTACTCAGCATCCAAAGAGCATGCCAACCTGGTTTTTGCGCATCCAATGACAATAGTTTTTGTTTTTTGTGTTTTGTTTGGTTTTGTTTTTGGCCTGTGATCCATATGTGAGGAGGAGGGGGAGCAGGAAACAACAGTGTTGAAAAGCAAACAGCAAGTGTTCAAGTAGAGTCTGGGACTGATGGAGCAGAGCAAGCGAGTAGACTCCCAAATGGCTGTCAAGTGTAGCTCTGATCTAATACAGAGCTCTAGTCAGTGGAACCATATACACAAAAACCTGCTACGGACACAAAAAATAAGCTAAGTTCAAAGACATCTGGTCCTAGCCAACCTAAAGTTACACTGTTAAGTCAAGGAAGAGTCACATGTGCTTTGTGATTCTACACACATTCTCATGTTTCTCTCATTTGTTTTGGATTCCTGGGCTAGATTTCTCCTGTGAAAGGAGATATGAAAGAGGGTTGCCAAATTATCTCTGTCTGGTCTGTGCATGGATGTTAAGTTGTTACTATGTGTTCATCAGGAAAAGATTATTTCCAAGAGCAATGCTACATCTGAGAAGAAAGATTTTCTAGGTGGAGTCATGTTGGCTCATCTTGGATTTCAATAAAAGAAGTCAAAGAAAAAGCAATCTAGTATAATTGTATTTTAGTGTCATATAATCTGAAATAACAAGTGTGTTCGAAAGTAGACATTTTATGCTCTTTGCCGACACATTTTCTCTTAGCATGTTTTTAGAAAATACTATTATATTATATGTAAAGCCCATATAACCCCATCTTATTAATATCAATCATCCTTTTGAAACTTCTCCACACGTATCTCCACAGCATGGAGATGTTTTTCTTCCTGTTGAAATTTAGATTATTCTTACTTGTTTTGACTTAGTTTGGTTCTTACTTTTTGCTGAGCCTTTTCACATGAATCATGTATATGGATTTATTGGTCGGGGGAGGGATGTTGCTTTTTATCTCTTTTCTTTTGTTTGTTTTGACACTTCTCTTAATTTCACTCTCGACTTTATTTTCTATCTTTTCCTTCATCGCCTCAAGCTTTCTATAATTTGGAGATTCCTATATTATAAATGTTGTCTAGCAAAACCTATTTGCACATAAGAGGCCCTGCAGGATTAACTGTGGTAAAATGGTTTATTGTTATGAGAAGCTGAGTGTATCTGATGATCCTACATTTGCCCTTGCTGCTTTTTCATATTTACTAAGGGATTTTAATTCAGTGCTATATTGCAATACCAATTTTTGTAAAATACAGTTCTAGATAGTGCACATTTCTCTGTGGGAAGATCAGTCTGTTTTAGAGGTTTTCTGTGCCTTCTTTTCGTATTCCCCTCTTCCACCATCCCATTGCTCCAGGAGACCTAAGGAACTCTGTGAGATGCATTAATGTAAATGTAAAGTAAATCAAGTATTTTTTGAGATTTTTTTTAAAAGAGTATTAATATCACTTAAGCTTCTTAAAAAGCATCTTTTGGTATTCTTTATCAGAGGTCAGTATGCCTGTCTTAGGAATTTGATTTCAGAGAGTGACTTTATTGATTTTATAAACAAATTGTTATACTTCTTATTTTTCCTCCTGTGCCCCTTGGCTTTTATTAGTTGTTTTATTTTTACTTTGTCAGGGACTCTAATATTTACATTCTATTCTGCAAACATGCTTCCTTCCTACAATTGTTTGGTCTTAGTTCTGTATGTTAATGGATTTAATGCTTATCCCAGATCCTTTAACCATGGCCTCTCCATGTTTAGCCTTTATTTTTATTCAGCTCTTGGTAGGCTGGACATCATCATGGAATGTCTGTTATCCTTTCAGGAGGTGATGAGAGTGCTACATTTTGTCCTTACGTTCTTTCATGTTTGAGAATGTCTGTTGTGTTTATACTTTGAACAAGAATGTTTTGTCCAGTATTCTTAGATTGTACTTTCTTTCTCTCATAACTTTCTAGTTGTTTTACTGGCTTCTGTCACTGAATATCGCCAGGAAGAAGCTTTGAGCCAGACTGATTTATTTTCCCCTTCTGTAAATGACTCACTTTTATTCCGTCTTAATGTTAGAAAATTATTTCTTGATATTTTAGGTTCAAAAACTTAACAAGGTGATGTCTTTATATTAACCTGTATACTCTATAAAATCTACAAGTTCAATTTGTTTTGATTTCAGGAAGTTTTCTTCTATCACGTATCTTAATATTTTATGCTCCACTCATTGGATTCTTTTCTTAAGGTAACAGTTATCTTTTTGGGATCATCTTTGAATTCCATTACTATCTTCTTATCTTTCATTGCTTCAGTCTTTTGTCCCACTACATTCACTATTATTTTTGTCTTTTTCTCATTGCTTTGTCTAGGAACTCAATAGTTACTAATTCTCAGGTCCCTGAATTGCTCTGTAATGTTGGGAAAATCACTTGATCTCCCCAAGAATCTAAGAGTTTTTACATAGAAACAGGTTTTCTTTTAACTGGACTTTGTATATTTTAGGTTTTTTTGAAAAATAATTACATTAAAAAAGCATGACCAATTTTGATAAAATGTAGGATACAGTTGAAAACTGCTAAATCTGTAAAAAAAAAAAAAATTTATAGGAGCATGTGTTCTATAATACTCAACAAAATTTGGTATTCAAGTAGAGATAAGACAATGTGATGAAGCTTGATGATTTTTGTTCTTAAATTTACAAAGTAATCTCAATTCCCAAGGGTGAAAGTGTGTAGACTGCAAAAAATAAAAGGTAAATAAAAATAAATTTTTAAAAATTACAATAACAACAATAATAGTAATAAAAATACTAAAGCTTTTTGGTGGATTAGCCCCTCAGAACGTGCAGAAACTGTTTCTGTACTGACCATTTCTTCTGTCTCCTTGCTGTCTCCTACCCCTTTCGACCTCTGAATACTGTTTCAGTTGCTAAATCTTCTCTTTTCTATGTATGTGTGCTCTTTAGGAAGGTTCCAGTTATGTGACTTAATTTTTTTTATTATTTATTTTTTTTTTTTGAGACAGAATCTCACTCGGTCACTCAGGCTGGAGTGCAGTGGTATGATCTTGGCTCACTGCAACCTCCACCTCCCTGGCTCAGGTGATCCTCCCACCTCAGCCTCCCAAGCAGTTGGGACTATAGACGGGCACCACCACACCCAGCTAATTTTTTGTATATTTTGTAGAAACAGGGTGTCACCATGTTGGCTAGGCTGGTCTCGAACTCCTAAGATCAAGCAATCCATCCACTTTGGCCTTCCACAGTGCCGGGATTACAGGCGTGAGGCACCATGCCCACCCCAGTTATGTGACTTTAATATTATCTATATGCCCAAGATTTCCAAATTGATATATTATATTTAGCCTGGACCCCTTTCTACTGCTTTAAATCTTTACATTCAGCTGCCCAGTCACCATTTCCATTCATATGTCTACTAGGCTTCCCAAACTTAACATGGTCAAAACAGAGAGCCTATTGATTTCCTCTTTGTTCACCAAGTCCCTTTCTCCCCTAGTTATTTTACCTCAAATGGTAATAGTTGACTTGCATAGCCAGAAATCTTGGAGTCTTTCTTGATTTGTTCATTTCTTTTATCCTCCCACATCTCATCAGCCAGCAAGAGCTGTTAATTCACCTTCAAAATGCATTTCTGATTCACCCCTTTTTATCCATTTAACTGCTACTACACGATTCCAAGCCAGCATCGTCTCTCTCCTGAACCACCTAGAATAGCCACCTAGCTGATTTTCCCATGCCTATTCTCATCTTCCACTGACTATAATTCATTATATAGATAGCAAACCAAATAATATTTTTATTTTATTTATTTATTTAGAGGCAGGGTCTCACTCTATCATCCAGGCTGGAGTGCAGTGGCACGATCATAGCTCACTGCAGCCTTGAATTGCTGGGCTCAAGCCATCTTTTCACTTCAGCTCCCTGAATAGCTGGACATAGTCATATACCACCATGTTCGGCTAGGCCAAAGAATCTTTAAAGACAAAATCAGTTAGATCTTACTTTCCCATTTATAACTATCAAATGGCTATATGAATAAATTTAAATCTTTTTTTTTTTTTTTTTTTTTTTTTTTTGGAGACAGAGTCTCGCCCTGTCACCCAGGCTAGAGTGCAATGGCATAATCTCGGCTTACTGCAACCCCTGTCTCCCAGGTTCAAACGATTCTCCTGCCTCCTGAGTAGCTGGGACTACAGGCACTCCGCCACCACACCCAGCTAATTTTTGTATTTTTAGTACAGACGGAGTTTTACCATTTTGACCCAGGCTGGTCTCAAACTCCTGACCTCATGATCCACCTGCCTTGGCCTCCCAAAGTGTCGGGATCACAGGCATGAGCCACTGCGCCCAGCCCAAATCTAAATCTTATTAATCAAAATCTTAGAATGAATCCAAATGTGGGTGCTGTGGTTCCAAGATCCTAAACTATCTAGTGCCTCTTTTTTTTTTTTTTTTTTTTTTTTTTTTTTTTGAAAGCCTCTTCTATCTTCTCTCTTACCCTTTATGCCCTTATGGGCTGCTCCAGCCACATTGGACCTCTACATAATTCCTCAGAAATACCAAACTTTCCTTTTATGACTTTTGCATTTGTTTGTCCTTCTAATTTTCTGTTGGTCTCCTGCCTGCCCCCCTTCCTGATTCCTTGTATAGCTGACCACTAACTGGCAGGCCTCCACCCAGTACCACCTCCTGGATCACACTTGCCTTGACCGCTGAATCTAAGTAGCCGCTCCTTCGCCTCCCTTGCCCACAGTCACATTATCCAGCCTTGGGGAATGTGCATTGGATCTTGGATCTCATTGCACTTATCACCATTTGGAATTATCTTGCTCATTTTTACCCTCTCCTCACTATAATATAAACTCCAGAAGAGAGTACACATCACTTGTTCAACACTGCTCCACTACCTGAAACAGTGGGTGCTCCATAAATATGAGGGAATTAGTTGAATGAATGAATGAGTCTTTAAAATGTGTTTTTGCTTCCCAAAAACGAAATAAGCCTAACTCTACCAAAGAAAGTTGTGTGGAAGCTCAGAGAAATGAAGAAGAAAAGGAATAACAACTCTCAGCATTTAACTTTTTCATCTCAGTGAGGGATAAACAGTAGCTTGCTGAGGACGCAGAATAGGCTTGAACAAGAGGTTATATATTTTTACACATCCAGATAATTACTTTTAATTACTTTTATTAAAATAGCAGTGTTATAACCATTTTAAGATTTTCTTATAAAAGATCCAAAGTCTCTCCTATCACACAGACACAAACTTTTTAGCCCTCATTCACATTCTTTGATAGAGTTGTAATTTTAGTAAACCTGTCCCTCTTTAGATCCCAGTAAAACTCCTCCAAAGGCCTTTGCTTCAGTGTTATCAATTCATTGTGATGGCAGAGACCCTGGGTGTCATCACCAGAATAATGAAGTGAATTATTTAGTTCATAGAGAATCAAGTACAGAGCATTTCTTCCCCTAACAGGTCGCCATGAAAGAATTTATTTTCAAGGATGTCATATACAGGTAAAAACGTTGTTCATAAAATCTGTTATAACTAGCACAGTGCCACAATCACAAAAATGTGTGGTGAAGACTTTATCATGAAAGATTTATTTCTCCAAGGAAATGTGGCTTTTCTTCAAAAACTAAAAGTTCAGTGGACAAATTAAAAACATATGAAAATACTCTCCCCAAATCTAAGAAAGTGCAGATATGGAAAGTGCAGGCTATTATCTCCATGTGATTGTCTGGTCTGCTCTGCAGAATGGTGGGATGAGCCATCTGAGCAATATGTTACCACTTAAAGTAGATTTCACCTCCAAAAGTGGATTCATCGCAAGCTAACAGAAGCATAGCAAGTCTTGACGAAATTTAATGAAATGAAATGTTTCTGTAGCTATGGCCTGGGGAATATTTGTCAGTTAAAGTGCCTGTAAATGTTTCAGCCTTCTATCTAGAGGACACAGTCATATTCTTTTTCGTATATAACACAGTGCTGCTTTGTGATGGGGAGGCTACATATTTTCTAGATTCTTTAGAAGCCAGTTTGGTGTGGTACTGCTACCCCTTATGCCAGGATACACTTTCCTAAGAACTGGGATCAGAGGGGAAGAAGGGAAAAGAAGTTAGTGGAACATGTTCTCCTGACAGTAGTTATTCCAGTTCATTGATCAATGCCCAGGGCGAAGTAGAGGTCATTTGACCATCTTTTGTAGAACATTTCTTCACTACTTAGGCCATTTAAAGCTGGTGCAGCCTATAAAATTTTGTTACTGATATAAAAATATCTAATTTGAAGAAATTCCACTTGTGCTATGTATTCGTTTAGTGCTGAAAGTCTAAATAGGAAACGAGACAAATGTTTATTAGCTTCCTTGGAAGTTCAACAATAAAACTTCCTGAAACTGCCGATGTGGGCATGAATGCCCTTTAGAACTGCAAACTATTACTTTAAATCTCTGCAGTCTCCAGTAAAAGACAAAATAATTTGCTGTATCAGAAAGGGAATGGTTTGGACTACATATTGCCATAAGTATATGGAGACATTTAGAAATGTGGCCTTTAGCTTAGGTGTTTCGTACCTTGAAGCATGTTATGGGAGAAACAGCTTCAGCTCTCTGTAGGCATGTGGAAAGTTGTAATGGAAAATGCAAGGGTAAGTGTCCAGGGAATTGGAAGATTGAAAGGCTTCTGAGAACTCCTTGATTTTAGAACAGGTTTATCTGAAAGGCCTATGACTTTTCAAAGAGAATGATCTTCCAGAAAGCTACAGATTTTATTCAGATATCCAGTTTGTGCTTGGGATTGGTTGAAGAATAAATTTGTGAAAAGTAGATTTTTTTAGAGGCCTTTTTTCACTTTCTATTTCCGAGCGTAGCGGTGAGGCTTGAAAACCTGAAGGGTGTATTACCCTTAGTTCTTCTGCTGAACTTCTACCTGATACCTTCTGTCATCTGTTGGCCTTGTGAAATGTCACACTATTTTTTTTTTTTTTAATCTAGTACCTGTGTTGGGTTTTAACAGAAATTTCCAACACAAGGAAACTACTTGGATTGATTATCCAGAGGGCTTTTATTTTTTGGTAAATTTAAAGAACTCTAAAAACTGTATTTTCTTTTTAATATTCGTGCTCTAGAACACTAGCAATGTTTATATTCTGAGGGTGCATGGTCTTGAGTACCTTTGGAATGAGTAAATCAAAATAAACAATGATCAGATAGAACAGCTGCAAGGCTGACTTGGAGGCTTTGAGCTGGTGATTGCATGTTTTTGCTTTAATCACTAAGATACTAAATGATTTCAGCTCTGTGTTTCTTGCTTCTATATTTAGGTTTATCAGTATCTGAAGCAGTTGCTAAAGAGCTGGAAAGTGGTGTCAAAAGCTGGGTAGGTTATCCAATTCTAATTTGTTTTCACAGTATGAGGTTGTTAATAGACTAATAAGCTAGTAGGAAAAGAAATAATGGATTTATGAACTAGAGACACTATTAAAATTCTAAATGAGCAGCTTAGCATATGGCTGTGATCAGAATAAAAAGAAAACTTGGAGGGAGAAAAAACAAAAAAAGCAAAACAAACCATTGTTTAGAAACATTGACAGGGAGTAGGGTTAATAAGAGGTGAACTGGAATCTTTCTATATCCCAGTATATTCTCTCCCACTTTTCAGTTTTTTCCATGATAGTGCTGGGGGAGCCGAACTCTCTTGTTCCCCGGTGTAAGTGTATGCAGTTTTCAATTTCCAGTTGTTAATGATGTGCATTTGTATAGACTCGGCCTGGTTTCCTAAGGAAAGTGAGAAGAGGAAGTTTGTAGGGTGCTGACAGATCAATCTAATGAGGGATTTATTATTCTAAATTCTGAAGGACCATTTTGCAGTAGGTAGGGCATTTCAGGGCACCTCAGTGTTTCAAGTTTATATTGTCTCCTCATCCCTTCCTCCACTCAGTTGCCTCTGTGCAGAGGTATAACAACATTGGAGAGTAATTCAAAGGCTGTCTGTGTGGTAAACTAAGATTAATGAGAATTAAATCCCTCACTGATTATATGCTCTCCAGAACTAGAGGGAAAAAAAAGACTTTTTATTAAAGTTGCAAATATAAAGGATTGGGAAATTTTCACTTTAAAGGTTAATATAACCCACTGAAGGGAGGGAAAAAACTGTCCTAAAGAAAAATAAGCCCAAACATATATGGTTGACATTTCTGCTAATGTCACTTGAAGGAAGGCTACTGTAATCCATCCCTTGGACAAAGGACATAGAGAGAGACTATGTGTCTGTTGCAGCACAAAAGCAGGGAAAAAGACAACGTCAGAAGTGATTTAGAAAATAAATAAACTGTTCTTTGAAGATGTCTTTAGAGGAAAGGTTATTGCAAAGTATGATAGTTACAAACACTTTCTCAGCAAATCTAGATTTCAGTGATATTACTCCTAGGGTTTTTGAAGGATTTTGAGCATAAATATATTCTGCCTTCGGCAATTATAGATAACATGCAAAAATATTGTTGCTTGTTCCACTTCACTCTATTTTAGAAAGGCGTCAATACAGCTCAGAGGCCAAGGAGGAAATAAAGTCGGCCACTGAGAACCAAAGATTAACATTTCAGGGAATGTGGATTGCTCACCCAGGAGGGTGGGTACAGAAGGACCCTCTGGAGAGTGGGCCAAGGAACAGGGCCAGTACAGAAATGTGGAATCCCATGGAGAAGCTTCCATCTCTCACAACACATCAGTCCTGCATTCATAAACAGCATTCTTTAATAACGAGTCACAGTGCCTAATTCTGCATGCAATACCTGAATATTATCCTCTGCACAAGAAGAACACTAGAAATTCATCCATTATGGTTCCTTTATACCTCTATTTCTCTGCCATAGTATTCTACATACAAATTTTACTTGTTTGCGTCCACTAAAATGTTTTAATTTCACCCCATTGTTTTAAATTAGGGGGCCAACTTTGGCCAGAAGTAATTATTAACTTTTTTTTTTTTTTGACAGCAGCAGGAGCTGAGACTTTTTAGACAGCACTCACCTACTCTTCTGGAGGTATAATTCTAAGTGTTGCATTATATTAACTCATTTGATCCCCCAACGCCTCTGTGCCACAGTATTATTGCTTTCCTTTTACAGATGAGCAACCAGGCCAAGTAAGGTTAGGTAATGTGCCATGTTCACACACGTAGTTAGGTGTATAGCTGGGATATGAACATGCACAGCCTGATTCAGAGGCTGTTCTTAACCATAATGCTATACTCGCCAGTCTACAAATGACTAGCCTCTACATTGGAAATATTTTTTTAAATTGTAATTCATGATTTATTTATTTACAAATATACTCTCCAGCTATGGATACAAATCTTAGCAACCACAAAACAATGATAGTAGTGTACTAATGGAGTTCCTCAGCCTTTATGTTTTTTTCTCAGTCATCACAGGGAGTAAAATATGTGAAATTTTGACTCTTTAACTTGTTTAACATAAATTGTCCAAAATAAAGGACTCTAAGACCGATCCCATGCCATTTCTACATGGTAGAGAGAGATCCACAGGACTAGTCCAAGCAATGTGGCAAGTCCAAAGACATCAGGAGAAGCAGTTTTAGAAAGTGTGTTTACTCTTCACTATTAGTCCCACATTTCCTGTCCCAATTTTTACAGCCTACTTGCAATTCCCCTAGCATTCTGCTCCCTTTAGCAAGACAATTTTATTCCCTTTTCTTCACCAGGACTTTGCTAGTCTGCTTGGAAGTCAAATAATGCTTGTTCGTTTATACAGGGAAGAAAGGTAGTAAGAAAGAAACAAGCTTAAAATCCCCTTGCCAAAAATTAAATAAAACTAGGCAGCCAGCAGAGCCGAGTTATTTGGGAACATGTCAGAATCCTCACTGCATCAATATTTCCATTTTAACAGTACTGTCCTATCTTTGTTTTACAGCCAATCCACTCAGGAACACCTACCCTTCCCAGTTTTCTAGGTACTGTAATACATTCCGGGGACTTCTGGCAGGCGCAAGGTGAAATACTTCTTCGTGTTGTAACTTCCAAGCAAATCAGGAAGTCCGTCTTTAGTCAAATTCTTCTCTCTTTCCCATGTTTATGTAGAGGGGGAGTTAGAAATTATAAAATTTATTTTGGGGAGATATTTGCAGATTATAAAATACTTTAAAAACCCATGCTATAAGCTCATTCCAAAGTCAACTAGTTAAGCAATTACTGTTTTGGTTGGCCTTTATCTATGACCTTGTTAATCCTTAAAAGTGGGATTGCTGGTTTCTGAGAAACTACTCAAAAATCCTATGGAGTTGAGAAGTTTCAGAGTGGAGAAATGCTGAGGCCACTCTTCTTGGTACCTCCTTGAGGACAGGACAGCTGTTGGACTGAACAGGACAGAGGCTTCCCTCCCTCCCCACACTGCAATTGCAGTGCCACATTTTTTGAACCAACTACCTGAGTATCTGTGACATTATCTCACAGGGTGTTTTCTAGCATTGTTATTTTAGTTGTTTTGCCTCTATAATTACTTGTGCCTTAAATGAAACTGATCTTACTTAACCTCAATTGTAATGATAGGAAATGTTCTGATCCTAGGAACTTTGTGTTCATCTGTTTGCAACATGCTTCATGTGAAGTTAAAACTTGGGCGACAGCTATCTTCAACTATGTGCATCTTGTAATGAGCAGTAGAAGGACTGTCAAGAGATGGATGTCTAAACTACATTTTGTGAATAAGTAAATGAAAATTCATTGAGGGTAATTCACCATTTAATGAAGTTCTATTGTAAATACACCTGTAGGATGAAGTCTCACCCATATGTCTTTACATGTCACAGGTTTTGAAAGTGAGGTGCATTTGTGACTGAGTAGTTTATCAATTGAATACAACACCATGAACATGGAACTAAACTGAAACCTGCTAGCCACGTGGGTAAAAGAGTATCTTGATACAGCGGTATCTTATTTTTCTTTTTATAGTAGCTGATTTTCAGCTATGATATTTCTGGAGAAATTTGAAGACAAAGAGTTCAGCAGGTATTGCTTCCTTTGGATACTTTCCTGAACTTCTCTTTGCAGAATAATTGTCCTTTTCTGTAAGTGAGTACCTCTAGCTTGTCACTTGTCATAATCCAACATGTGAGACTCAGCCATGACCCTGTGTGGGTCCCCACTGATTGTCAGTTCCCCCAGGAACTGTGAGTTAGTCGTCTGGGCATACCCTAGCACCAGCACAATGGAGAATATAACAGGAGATACATACATGCTTGCCTTATTGAATTCTTAGGCAGGAAAGGGATGGCTAGTAAGAATGGAGAAACACCAAATGGGCACCAATTTTATTCTTAACGAATAAGAACTAAAGCTGGATCATGACCCTTGCTACGCTTCTTTTATTTTCCTTACTACTCCCTTGGCATTTGAGATTTTATCGATTTCTAAGTGAACTCAAAGGTCTTTATAGTGATTTGTAATTTCTGTGAAGAACAATTGCATTGCTGGGTTGGAAGTGAGTCTTTTAGGTAATGGAGAGTGTGACCATTAACTTCTCATTATCTTTATCTTCAGTTCAGTTTGGTCTTTTTTTATCCTACAATAATAACTTTTCTGGGTCATTTTCACAAAAATACAAACCGCTAATGCAGCAAAGTGAAAAGACAAAATAAGTTAGTGGCCCACCCTTAAATGGAAACATAATATTTGACAGGTGGCATTACAGGGCGGTGGGGCGTAGATGCCCTGCATGGATGACATCCAGGATGATGTTCAGTAACTAGAATCATAATACTCAATTACTCTTAATGAGAAGAAAGTGGACCTCTAACTCACACTATGTACAAAAATAAATTTTATGGGCTAAAGAGCTAAATGTAAAAAAGCAAAACTTTAAAGCTTTTAGCAAAAAAAATATGTAGGAATTGGTTCTTATTTTTCTCAGGGTAAAGGAGGATTTCTTGAACAACTGCAAAAGGGACAAGTCATAAAGGAAAAGACTGTTAATTTGCGTTAAAAGGAAAATCTTCTTGACACTAAAACACCATAAGCAAAGTGAAAAGACTGCCATGTGCAAGGAGAAGATATTTGCAACATTGTGTAACTGAAAAGGGAATAGAATATAAAACTTACTACAGAATAATAAAGACAACCCTAAAGAAAATAGGCAAAAGCTAGGGGCAAGTAGCTCAAAGAAGAGGAAATGCAAATGACCAGTAAACATGAAAGACACTTGGCCTCACTAGTAATGAGGAAAACGTCAGTTAAAATGAGATGCCATTTCACTCTCATCAGAGTGGAAAACGTTTCTGAAGTTTTGTAGTGTAAGCAGAAGAGAAGAGAAGATGTAGAGCAATGGGAGCTCTAATACATTGTAAATTGATATAACCACTTTGGAGAACCATTTGTCAAAACCTTCTAAAATGTAAGGTGTGTTTATAGGGCTTGGCTAGTACTTATCCCATGAAGAAGCTGACATGTTCATAAGGAAGCATGAAAAAAAATGTTGTTTGTAATATTGAAAACTTGAATGAAACTGTGAATAGGAAAATCGATGAAAACATTGTGGCATTTTAAATAAAATGGAATACCATACAGCAGTAAAAATAACTGAAGCTACATTAATTGACCTGAATAAATGCCACAAACTTTCTGAACAAAGCAGCTAGTTACAGGAGGATATATTTCCTATGCTGAAATTTATATAAAGTTTACAACAAAAATTGTTATGTTGTGTAGGATTGGTTTCATATAGACACCAGTAGTGCTTGCTATGGGTTATTTCTTATATTGGGTAATGGATACTTGAGTATTTATTATTTATCCTCTATATCTTTTTCAATGTTGGAAACATTTCATATTAAACATTAAAATGTAAGCAAAAGGAAGGAATCCTTCTTAATTGAGAGAGAAAAATTATATTAAAGATTAGAATAGTGAATCCAAAATGGCTCAAATCTGAGGCATAAATAAGTTCATCACTGAACTGGACATGCCGTTCTTTCATTTAAATTCATTAATGACTAGAACCTACTTTGTTGCTATAATATCTAAAGTACATATTGGGGATGGTGATGGCATGGAATTGTTATAAGGTTTCCCTCATCTGTGTCTGCATAAAGTGGAATGAGCAGGCAGGCAAATGAAAACAGTATCAAGGTCAAGGTCACCAAGTAGAAGGATGCATTTACCTGGTATCAAGGCTGCTGTTGGAAAGGACAGCATCCCTGTGTACTTGTAGGACCTGGGCGGTTGTAGAGGTGTCTTCTTAGAAGAATTTTGAAAGCAAGCAGAATTTCAGCCACTAAAGATTTAGTAAGGGGTAAAGAGGTTATCAGAGTTGATAGCCTGGCTGTGGCAAAAGGAAGATATACCCTTGGCTCTGCATTTTTAAAAAAGGAAAAATAGTGGTATTGATAGTTCTGCTAGGTGAGAGCAGCTTCCGTGTTAAGAACACATTTGATCAGGAATTAAAATGTGGTATGATGTCTCTACCTGGTTCCCCCACTCACTCTGTGGCTTTGGAGAGGTCACATAATCCCTCTAAACATCAGTTTTCTCATCTACAGAGTTAGATATCTATAAGCCCCCCTTTAAGCCTGGTTTGGATATCTAAAGCCCCCCTTTAAGCCTGGTTTGGATATCTAAAGCCCCCCCTTTAAGCCTGAAATTCTTTGCTAATTTTTCATCAGTGGCTTACTGGAATGAGGGAGAAGGCAGAAAGAGATAAATAAGGGTCAGAGGACTTATTAGAAGAGTAGGAGGGTGACTCATTCTAGGGAAGTGGCTGCTGACAGAGTAAGTCAGAATGTACAAAGACTCTGGTAAATGCCTGGAAGATGACAGGAGTCTCGGCAAGGCCTGGAATATGATGCATGATATCCTGAAAAAAAGGGGAGAGGATGAAGATTGAGGAATATGGGAGTCTGCTGGGTGTCTTACCAAGGGCAGTGGTGAAAGGGTCAGCAGTAAGGAGTGCAGGGACCTAGCAATAGAAAGGGTGGGATGTGCAGGCCAACTTTGAAACAAAAAATAGCTGAAATGTGAAAGTAAGGGTTTTGACTTTTGAGCCATGTTCTTATTTAAAAACATAGTAGGAAGGGCGGTAGTCAATAACATAGGTTAAAATAGGCAGAGGGAGGCAATTTCCTTTTTATGAGAAAATGACTGTAATTTGCCTCCTGACTTTCCCAATGCTGGGACTCTGTGCTTGTGCCTCTGTGGTGTGGATATTTGTTCTGGAATAACAGCAACAAGCCTTTTAGCTGGCATTAGAAGGAGTAACTGAGCTCTTGTTATTTTAATGCCAGTTGATTCTAAACCTTGAATTGGATGAGCCTCCTACCCTCTTATAGTAAAGTTGTATTTAAACAAAATAAATGCTAAATGAGACATCTCTTGATATCCAGAAAGAAAGGATATTATATAGGTGGAATGAAGCCAATACTTTTTGGTATGTGTGTTTGCAGATATTGGAAAATGTTAGTAAAATTGCACTTCTTAAAAGGTAAATATAATCTCTTCATGGAGATCACACTCTGCTCTAAGCACCTTATTAAAGTGTTACAGTGATCAAATAGATGCCTGGTTGAAGCTGGGATTATATAGCTTATATCAGGTTTATGTTGATTAATGGAATGATAACAACAATAATTGTTAGCTTTCATTGAGATTTTGTATGTACTACATTGTATGAATTACTTTACAGATATTTCCTTGAATTCTCATACATCCCTGTGAGGTAAGTGATACTATTCCCATTTTACAGAGAAGAGAAATGAGACTTTAACAGATTATACAATTTGCCTACTAAGTGGCAGTTAGTAAAAGGCCGAGCCTGTTTGAAACCAGCTCTCTGATCCCAAAGCTAGATTTATTAAGTATTAAACCCTTGTCTCTGGTGCCTTGTGTCTGCTGTGCAGTCAGCAATACATCCAACACAACAGATTTCTAGATCTTGGGTTGCATTATCTCAGTGGTCGTAGCATGTGCTACTATCCTGATCACTCAGCTGGTTTTCCTGTTTCCCAGAAACGAGTGAAACAGACCATAGACAGTCTCCAGTTGTGCACAGGAGTTACTTGGCAAACCCTTCATACTATTCTTAGAACAGTTGACATGGAAGATAAGAGACTGGGAGGTGGTTTGGGGGCTTGAAGGATGCGACATCGAGGAGATGTTGGAAATGGGGGCAGCTGAGGGAGACGGGGATCCTTTTTAGGGTCCTCTGGGAGCATTATGGCTCTGCTGGGATGGAGGCCTTGCTGGCTAACAGAAATTTTCCAATTCAATAAAGTGTGGTGGGTTGTATTCAAAAAGAAATAAAAGGGGAATAGCTAGAAATGTGTGTTACTCAGCCTCGAGTTTCCTTCTCATCAAACTAAAGGGATAAACTATTGCCAGCAAGGAAGTATAATACACTCCCTGAGGAATCACCTCAGCTTTCTGAAAATGAGAAAGAGAAATATTCTGTTGATCAAACCTTAAAAATAGTTGAGTAAATATTTTGTGAGTAAACATTTTAAACTGTCAGAAAAGAACCACTAAAACATGAAGTGTAAATGACAGTTTTGTTATTTTAGAAAATTGCCACATCTAACACATCTTTATTTTTTAAATCTAGTATACAAACACGATAACATTTATACATCGTCCTCCACATGTGTTTTGAGTATTGAGTTCCTGATTCTTGCTTTGCTTTGTTTGATTTCTGAGTACCAGGAACAAGTACACTGGTGAGTTTCAAGATGTTTTTAGTGCTTTTTGATACGTTAATGCTGTTGATATTCTGGTCCCTTAAATTGAGAAGATGGAAAGCTAAACATAAGAATCACAATGGCATTTCAAATTTTTGGATATGAAAACCTCTGGAAAGCCAAATTTTTCCCAAATTTTCTCTTCTGTTACTTTACGTTCTTCACAAGGGCACAAATTTTCAATTTGACCTAACTTGTCTCTGTGTAGCTGTTTCTGTCTTTATTACAAGCATTCTTTCAAAGTGTAGGCACTTTGGTATTGTAAGCAAGGAAAGATTTATAAGAAATTAGCCTCTCTGTCATGCACCCACATCATCTTTAAGTACATACACACAACTCACCTTCTCCCACTACTGTTTTCATTAACAAATACTAATTTATTTAATTAACCAAGTCACTATATTGCACAAAGAAATTAAGGATATGAGGCAGAGTCACACACGTGAGGTGCATTCACAGGTTTATTAAAATTATTGTAGATAGGGCAAAATAACTCCTCTTAGATACCAAGTAGGAGCAGAATTTAATCTGAGGTACTAAGTGACTTGAGGGCAATTTGATTTAAAAAAAAAAATAAGAAAGTGCTTATTGAATCTTTTGATGAGAAATAGTTATTCTCCAAAGGGACATAATGGACCCTAAAGGTAACTTAAAATTTGTTTTTTGTTTTCTTTTATTTTTCGCATTTATTTATCAGTTATGAAAACATCCAAAGATGTTTTTCTGAAGAATTAGGAAATAAAATGCTATACACATTTCTGCCAGTGTATTTGTTACAGGATAATTTTCCCTTTCTTAGAAACCTTTCTTCCATCTCTTTAGTCTGATCTACTAATTAAAGTACCATATTATCCATGCCAGAATGAGACTTGGTAATAAGGTTATTTTAAGCATCTTAGGCAGAAATTGCCCTGAAAGTACTTGATTTCTGAGTGTACTAAACTCAACGGAGTACCTGTTGCATAAGTGTGAAAAAACAAAGATGGACAACTTAGGCAGCTCTGACACATCTCACCTTGAGGGCTATGTTCCTGGGGAAGGAGGAAGTTAGGCAAGGATGTGTGACTGCATTATTATCCCAGAGCCTCCATTATGGTAACAGTAGAATTTCCATCTTGAGCGCACTCTTAGATTCAAAGCATCTGCTTTCTTTTGTTCTGCCTTCCCAGTGTGGGAACTTGAACCAACAACCTTGAAGTTGTGAAGCATTCATTATGTCACAGTACAGTAAGTAGGGAAAAGTTTTTATCTTTTGCACTCTTGGTTTAGAACAAAATTACAACCTTATATTTAGACCAAATATTACCACTAACTTTTTTCATCACCACCCCCCACCACATACGCAAAAATCCATACCTATTATTCAATGCAACCTCCCCCAGCCCCTGGCAACTATTAATCTACTTTCTATCTCTATGGATTTACCTATCCTGGGCATCTTACATCACTGGAATCATACAGCCTTTTATGATCGGCTTCTTTCAACGTTGTACCTGTTGCATAAGTATAAAAAAACAAAGGCAGACAACTTAGGCAGCTTGGATACCTCAAGGAACACACCTTGAGGGCTGTGTTCCTGGGGAAGGAGGAAGTCAGGCAAGGATGTGTGACTGACGTAATGTCTACAAAAATCATCCATGTTGTAGTATGGTTAGCAAATATTTTCTCCCATTATGTACATTGTTTTCTCACTTTATTGATGGTGTCCTTTTCAGCACAAAGTTTTACATTTTGATGAATTTTAATTTATCTTTGTTTTGTCTTTTGTGTTTTTAGTGTCATGTCTAGAAACTATTGTCTAATGCAAGGTAATAAAGATTGATATTTATGTCTTTTTCTAAGATTTTTGAAGTTTTAGCCCTTACATTTATGTCTACAATTTATTCAGTGTTAATTTTTGTATATAGTTTGAGGTAGGTGTCCAACTTCTTTATTTTTGCATGTGGCTATCCAGTTTTCCCAACACTGAAATGCAATTAATTTCTAATTGAAAATGTTAACCTCCTCAGAGATTGTCTTGAGTACTTATGGTGCGATTTGTGTTTGAGGAAGGTTGTTGCTAGAGCTGTGCTCCATGTTTGTAGCTTCCAGGGCTGGTTACAGCCTTTTCTCACCATCTCTTCAATGAGCTACAATGATCCTTCTGTCCCCACGTGTTGCCAATACTTTGCCAAAAAATGTGAAAATGTAGTAAACCAGTCACACGTTTGCCTACTCCATTTTGTCATCTTTTCTTCTAGTTTTTGTGTCATTCTTTAATAGTATGGGATTTTTCTACAAAATTGTGCCAAGTTGTTAACATTAGGAATAATGTTAAATATGGATTTTAGTATTATCTTTGCCTCAACTCCTTAGTCCACTAGAAATGATCAAATGTACCAGGGACACAATTGCATTTTCTTCCTCCTACTCTGGCTTCCTCATGCCATGCTTCCTTAGGAGAGACAGATTTTTCTCAGCTGCTTCTAGATCTTGGGGCTATTCTGTGCCAATCCTATTCTGTCCATGGCAGGCTGACCCTGGGAAATAAGTATAGTCTAGGAATGGTCATGTTTGTGTCCAAGAGTTAACTACCTCTAATTTCTGAGCTGAATATACCCTGAAAAGGACTGGCTTTCTAAATCGGTTCTTCTCAAACTTGAATGTGCATGTAGATCACCTGGGGATTTTATTGAAATGCTAATTTTGATTCATTATATCTGGGTGAAGCCTGAGTTTCCACATTTCTAACGAGCACCCAGGGTTACAGATGCTGTTGATCCATGGACCACGCTTTAAGACCTAAGGTCCCCAGGTGTCCTAGATCCTAAGAGGAAGTCAGGAGTTGGAAACATTCTAATTCAGACCTTGAGTTCTCCCTCGTATTTTCTGGAAACCAAAAAAGATACTTTAAATAAAACAAAACACTCCCCACACATCCTGCAAAGCAAACAAACCAATTCTAGATACCATCCAGTAGCTGCAATCAGATAGAGATTAAACTTCTCAAAGAAATAAAATCTCCCCATAAGATAACCTGCAGAAATTTTGCTATGGCTAATTACTCAGTTGCAAAGACTAAATTTGTGTGTGTCTGATGATGTCATGGTGATGTCTCTGGTCTTTTGGTATATTCTCAATATCATGACTCAGAAAGGTGTTATGTGATTATGCTCTGATGAGCACAGTGTCCAACTGGCTGATTTATAGATTTCCCTAGCTGATTTAAGAATAAAATAGGATGAGTCGAGCCTTCTCTACCTGGTCAATCTTAGTTTTCTTTAAGCCCAGTTACACTCTCACAGCAATTTAGGCAAATACCACCAGATTCCCTTATCACGAAACTCATATTTACCCTAAACCCAGGGGGTGAAGACTTTGTGTGTCATATTTCTTTGGAATGATTTTACCTTAAGCTATACAGGAAAAGGCTGGTGATGTTCTAACCAAGACATATATTTATTTGGGTCTTTTTGGTTTTTCTGGTAGTTACTTCAGAATCAGTTATAACTGCATTAACTATCATAGTTAAAATACCATGATTTTTACAAAAGGTATGCATCTGTCTGTTGAACCCTGTTAAAAAAGCCAGTTAGAAATGTTAGTGAAATCGGAAAGAACAAAGTGAATTGTCTTGTTTTTTAAATAATTATTACAATTTTCTTTTAGGTTCACATTTTATCTATTTTTGTTCTGCATACCTTGGCTCAGGAGAGTAAAGGATGAGAGAGAGAGAGTGATTGATTGACTGATTCATCTATTTGTTTCACCTTCACCTGATAAAGATTATGTATTTTGCAGCTGGATTAGAACTAGCTGAACAGAGTTGTCGGTATGCATATTGATTAAAAAGGGATAGAAAAAGGAGAGGAAGACTATCGCTATACACATACTATGACCTCATAGTTTATGCTAATTTCTATGACTTCAAAAAAATGTCAATACTTAGCTTCTTCACCAGAACAGGACTATATTTAAAAATCCAAATGATTTATCTAATATGTTATTTTTGCTAAGTAAGAACCAGTATCTTATGGTGATTGATTTAGGGTGAAATACAACTCTAGTAGTAATCATAATAGTAATAGTAATGCCAATGGTAATAGTAATAGTTATTCCATTGTTTTAGTAGTGAAACTATACATGCCCCACAGCATGTGTGTAATGTCTGGGTAACTCAGTAGACCATCTGTTTGACTATGGCTCTGAAAACCTCACTTTTACCACTGTCTGAAGGAATTATATCAGAGTATAATCCTGAACCATAGTTGAAATGAAAGAATTTGCAAAGCCATCTCATTCGTGCTCTTAGTCATTTTTGTTTATCTCGACACTGATTTAGGTTGTTACATGAATACTGAGAGCACAAAGTCTGACTTGTATAGACAGTAATGACATGAAATGCAGGTGTATACTTTTGTTAGCTCTGAGAAACATGACAAGTTGTCCTCATCTGTGATTCCTCTCTCTTCTCCTTAGAAAAAGACAATGTTGAACCAAACTTTGTGATAAGTAACTTCTGATAATAATGGTGAAAGCTGAGGGAGACTAATGTTTTGCTTCTCAGCAGTCCTGCTGCCTGGCACTTGTATGTTTGAAACAGTCAAGAAGATAATTTTCTGAAAATGAGCAAAATCTGTAAAGCTAAGAGCTACAGATACACTCATACATTTGGAAATGTATGAGTGAAATACTGAAATGCTATCAAGCAAGCTCATAAATCTTGATTCATCGTTTGATCAAGATCATAAATCTCCATCAAAGAATTATGCACAAGCCATTTTTCTGATGTGCATTTTAAACACAAAAGTTAAAAAAAGGAAGTCTTCATGACAGCGGATAGCTTAGGGAAGAAACAGACATCTATAACAGGGAGCCAGCAGAGTTGTGTCAGGCCTGTGAAGGGCTGCGGCCCTGGCATTCAGGATAGTTGCATATATTCTTTTAAATGAGGAAAAAAGGCAATGGATATTTTCTTTAGGAAATGGGAAGATAATGCAACCAGCCTATCTCTGACAATTTGTTATTGTCACAAGTTCATAGATTTTTCATCCTTTGACTAATTAAAGGCTGTATAAGAAATTATTACAGTAGCCAGTATTTTGAAATTCAGTTTAAAAGAAAAAAAAAGGAAAATAAAAAGCCAAGCATTTGACTCTCCTGTTAAGATGAAAATATCACATCTCAATCTTGTGATTGAGAGTATATAAAATGGTGTCAGGCATATTAATAAGACAGTGGTACTAATCTGTCATACTGAAAAATAAGGGAAGAACCAAGGACAATTTAAAAATATATCTTGTGACCAAAACTTGGAAGATAGTCTCGGGATGACAAAGATTAATTAGAAATATGTCAACCTCAGCTACTAGGAATTAAGGTACCTATAAGATAAAATCCATGAGAAATTAATTTTAAAAAGCTTTATTTCTTGCATCACAGTGGCATGCTTTCTGATACCAGCTTTAGTATCTGTTACCAAATGACAGTGAAAGATGATGCATAATTTAAGGCTCAGTAAATTCCGCTAAACCTGAGTTGCTGGAGAATGACACATTGACATCTAAAACAAGGCTCAGGAGACGAAAGGGAAAGGCCAAACTGCCTATCAGCCATAATGTTTCTTGAATCCTTCCCCACATCCACAAACCCTGCCTTTAGAAGAAAGAATATTTCCCCATATTCTGGGGACCACTTTATTCCATTCCAACTTCCTTGGTGGTAAAATGTGAACCAAGAGAGCAGCAGGATTTTTCCAAAGACTATAAAGATTTTATCTCTCGTTGTTTTTAATTAGTGTGTTTAAGACACAAGGTTAAACATGGAAATTATATACTATAGCAAAGCAAATTCACTTTTCAGATTGACTATTTAAAAGCTTTTAGTGACGTCTAATTGTCTTACAGATTTTCCTCTTCTCAGCATACATCTGAGCTGGGGTTCTAAAGGAGATTACAGATGTTTTCTTCTCAAAGTAGCCTGGGACACATACAATATGACCCATTCTTTGTTGTTGTTGTTGTTGTTGTTTTAATTTAATTTTTGTGGTTGACAAATAATAATTGTACATATTCAAGGGATGCATAGTGATATTTCGATACATATTATGTATAGTGATCAGATCAGACATTTATACCCATCATATCAAACATTTATCATTTCTTTGTGTTAGGAACATTCAATATCCTCCTTCTAGCTGTTTAAAACTATGTAATACATTCCTGTTAACTATAGCAGATGACCCATTCTTTATTAACTGGTCCTCATCTCCAGGACTACGGTTTCTCAGCAAAGAAGGAATCATTCCTGTTTGGCCAGTGAAGGAATGTGTGACCATAGCTGTTGAGCGGCTACTTTTTGTTGGAATCCCCTCAGTGGAGGTCTCTTTTTCAGCATCCTTTAAGATAGTTTGAGTTTCATACCATTTAATGAGTCCATGAATTACCCTGTAATTACACCCATCTGCTGGCAGGGTAGGCGTTTGCAGCATTAAGATTGGGCGAGGTGGCGGGCGCCTGTAGTCCCAGCTACTCGGGAGGCTGAGGCGGGAGAATGGCGTGAACCCGGGAGGCGGAGCTTGCAGTGAGCTGAGATCCGGCCAGTGCACTCCAGCCTGGGCAACAGAGCCAGACTCCGTCACAAAAAAAAAAAAAAAAAAAAGATTGGGCTCATAACTCAGGATTGCAAAGAATAATGTAAATAAGAAAAATAGGGTAAATCCCAGTTAACCTAGTGCTGGCTTCTGAAAATACCTGTGGTGGAGTTCCTGTTTTTAAATTTTCTATCTATTTAGACCAGTGCTTTAGTAAAATAGGATACAAATAAATTGCTAGAAAAATGAAAAAAGGCAAGTCTGTTTTTTTTAAAAGTAGTATTATATTCAACTGACATGAAATTACTCTGTCCATGTTCTGTAAAAATTCTAAGTGCCTTATATCAATTTTTGTTCTTATTGAAGAACAGCACCAAATAGCATGGTCTGCAGGCCACACTTTGAGTGGCATTAATCAAGTGTACTCACATTTACTCGTACCTCTTACCACTCCATGTCACCTTATTCTTTTAATAAATTGTTATTTAAACCTTTAGATAAAGTATACACTCAAACAAGGCTGTATGATTTTGAATGGCTAGATCTAATTGCAAATTCCTATAGGTTGTTAAATCATTATAGAAGATTTTAACAATTATTTGGCAAACACTGGTTGCTGCATTTCATTTTTTTTTTTTTTTTTTTTTAACATTCACTTTGTATAAACCTCACCCAGCCACCTTTCCCTGTCACAATACCAAACATTATTATCAGGTGATTTTCAATAACATCCTTTCAAGATACCTTTTATATTTTAACTTAGTTCTTAAAATCTTGAATTATTTGATTGAAAAGCTAGTCTAGGACCTTGGTTTTGCTTAAAATTGAAAGGAAGAGGCTGCTTTAAAGGCTATAGGAAAATAATCCCTCTAAATTCTAACTCAGACCTCAAGTAGTTAAAAAATTATTTAGTTCTCTGAATTCCTTGTTCAGATTGGGTACATAGAAATATTGAGTTACTTATATACAATACTAGCTTGATGGGACTCTCATGCCAAACAGATACTGCTCACTCTTGGTGGTTAAGTTAGTTTCTCTCTTTCCATTGCACAAGTTGAACAAGGTGGTAATATTTAACATGGAAAAGACTCAAAATACCACACTTGCTGTCTTATAATATTTGGAGTGCTGCCATGTGGACAAGAAAGTTGAGTAACTCTCTGTGACTGGAGAACACACAGACAAATGGGTAGAAATCAACAGGATGATTTCAACTAAATAAAGGGCTTGTAAACATGCCCACAAACGTGCACGTGCACATTTGAAGGAAGACAAGGAGGAACCGAATAACTTTTCTGGTTTTTCTAAGCTATGTGCTCTGCTGCAGATCAGGCTGCTGGGGTAAGGGTGATAATAGAATAAAGGTTTGGAACACTCTGAGAAATGGAATGAGTCATTCACTATGGTAGTGTAAAGGAATTGCCAAGCAGCACTGCCAGGCAAATGACTGACTGTTGGGCTGTTAGAGAGGACACTCAGGCTTTCGATATAAATTGGTCTGGATGACTGCCAAGGTGCTTTCCAACTTTGAGAAGCTGGTATCTATAGTGGAGACATCCTCCTGCTTGGTTTCTTTCTTTCCTTCCTTTCCTTTTTCTCCTTCCTTTCCTTTCTTTATTTCCTTTCTTTTCTTTTTCTTTCTTTTCCTTCCTTCCTACCTTCCTTCATTCCTTCCTTCCTTCCCTCCCTCCCTCCCTTCCTTCCTTCTTTGAGACAGGGTCTTGCTCCATTGTCCAGGCTGGAGTGCAGTGAGACAAACATGGCTTGCTGCAGCCTTGACCTCCCGGGCTCAAATGATCCTCCTTCCTCAGTGTTCTGAGTAGCTGGGACCATAGGCATGTGCCTCTATGCCTAGCTAATGTTTTTTGTGGGGTTTTGTTGTTGGTTGTTTGTTTGTTTTTGTAGAGACAAAGTCTCGCTATGTTGCCCAGGTTGGTCTTGAACTCCTGGGCTCAAGTGATCCTCTCGCCTTGGCATCCCAAAGTGCTAGGATTACAGGTGTGAACCACCGCACCTAGCCTGTTTTCTAAAATATGAGATAGTTCAAACCTATAGAAAAGAGTATCTAGTTTTAATGTTTTGCTATATTTCTTCCTTCTCTGTCTTTTATTGTTACAGATACAGCTAAAACCATACCACCACCATTCCATTCTTTTCCCTTCTTTGCTTCTCACACGTGGCCACTGGGTTGTTTAGGAACACTTTGTCTGTTAGAGGCTCCTCTGTTGTGAGTTTTGTTTTTACTCTCTGACGTTTTCACAGCCATAGCAATTCTGTGTGGTAGTGGTTGTTTTGACATCTCTGATATTAGCAGTAGAGTTAGAAGTAGAAGATTTGAGGGCTTTCCTCGGATTTATGTTGTTAAACTTAGGTTCTAGTAACTAATTATCATATACATACGTGTGTTTTCTAGTCCTGTGATCTGCTAGGTTATGTAAAATTGTGAGTTGCAAAGTTTACCCTGCTTAAAGACATGGATTTTAGTCTTAAAAGCATGCCATGCCTAACCTCTCTTATGGGAGACAGTCCCAGAAGGGACTAGAAGATGATAATCAAACACAGTTATTCATGTAAGTGTGTGTTCCATTTTTCATCCATTTATTAGATCATTGTATAAGGGTATGCTGTGTGTCAGTCACTGCACCAGGCTGCAGGGATACCAGGCAATGAATAACGTAGGCAAAAACTCTGGCTTTAATGAAATTTGTAATCCAGTTGTGAGGAGACAAATACATCAAATGGAGAAGAAATATGTTAACTAACTATAAAGCAACATAGATGAAAAAGGAGTGTAGATTGGGGGCAGGGTTGCTGTTTTACTGAGGGTAGTCAACAAAGGCCTCTCTAACATGGGGCTATGTGAGCAGTGGCATGAAGGAAGTGAGAGGCGAGCTGTGGATATCAAGAGAAGAGCAAGCACAGGTCCTGAAGCGGGCATGTGCTTTACCTGAGGAGAGCTGTGAGGCCAGTGGGGATGGATGCGGTGAGCTAGGACAAGTGGTAGGAGGTGTGATCAGAGGTCTCAACTGCTGCTTAAAACAATCCTGTGGTAGAGCTAAGCAAATGTGATTATACCCATTTTTACACATCAGGAAACTAAGGCCCAAATTAGGGTAACTCACTCAAGGTCATATTTGCTAGTTGGTGGCAGGGCCGGGTCTAGGATATCTCCTGGATTCCGGAGCATTGTACTTACCAGGTATGACAAATTTTATTTTAGTTTTTGACAGAGTTTTGCTCTGTTACCCAGGCTAGAGTTCAGTGGTGTAATCAGCTACTGCACCACTGAACTCTAGCCTGGGTAGCAGAGCAAGACTCTGTTCAAAAAAAAATTTTCATATCTGGTAGGTACAATGCTCTGCAATCCAGGACACATGCTAGATCTGGCCCTGCCACCAACTAGTCGTGACACCTAGCTGATTTTTTTCTTGTATTTTTTGTACAGTTGGGGTTTCACCAGGTTGCCCAGGCTGGACTTGAACTCTAGGGCTCAAGCAATCCACCTGCCTTGGCCTCCTACAGTGCCGGGATTATAGGCATGAACCACCATGCCCCACCTTAACAGTTTTATTTTCTAAAGTGCTAGGACTGAGAAGAAGAGACTTTAATCTTACTTTATAATTGATTCTTTGATCAAATTGCAGTTAGTCCCTGGACATTAGTTCCCACATCTGTAAAATAAGGGAAAAATATCTAGGTTGTTGTGAGAACCACAGAGGATCAGGTGGATTGGGTGGTGTGAACTGGAAAGCACTCCGTGCATGATGTGTTGCTGGGGCTGGAGTAAAGTTTGTAAATTGACGTTATTCAAGGCCAGGCCTAAGTGCCAATGTGAGCACCTTTGATTCTATAGATGTTCATATTCTGATCTTTCAAAAATGCTGAAAGTAAAGTCAAATGAAGATTCGAACAAATTTAGAAATACCTCAGTGACTCTGTGTCTTCTTTCCTGCTTGTCCCTAAAGATAACACAGAAATGTAAATATGGTTTGATGTATTTAGCTGGCACAAATTTTACCACTATGTATTTTACCTATTTCTATTTTCAGTGCATTTTTCTTTGTAGTTTCTTGTCTTCTTTAATGTTCTGCCAAATCCCATTAACTTGTCCTTGAGCTGCGTAATCTAGAGTTTAGCTGCTGGTGGGTGATAGGGTTTGCCTGATGTGGAAGCTGACCACAAGGAGTAACCAGTCTTTTTTGCAAATGCTGCAGCTCAGCCTAGCCTCTGACTGCTTGGAGGCTCTTGGATCTCCTGAAAGCTGCTGCTAGTCTGGCGTTCCTGGAGCAACACAAGCCTTATGAGGAAATTGGGACAAGTTTCAGTTCTGTTTTGGTCTCAGTTGTAGGGAAGGACGATTTGTGGGGGAAGACCTGAGAAAGAGCTTTCCAGGCAGAAGGGACAAAAAGCACGAAATGTTTGATGCAATTGAGGAACCAAAGAAAGGTCAGCATGTCCAGAGTGCAGTGAAAGTGGAGAATAAACAAGATTGAAGGGGTAGTGGACCCAGATCCTATAAGGCCTTGTCAAGAGCCATGATCTGGAGCTTCTATACACATAGTAGGACATGAGAGGCAGTTTTTAAGCAAAGACATGGCATGGCATGTTTTACATTCTGGCTCTCATGAAAGCAAATGGGATCAGCATGTATACCACTTAGGAGGCTTGTGCAGAGGTCCAGTGGCAATGTGATGGTGTCTTGGGCCAAGTGAAAGCACTGAAGTGGGGACCAGTGTTCTATTCAGGATTTATGTAGAGCACTAAGTAGTGCTAAAAGATTGAGTTGGGTAAATGGTAAGGAAAAGAATGGAATCAAGGATAGTTTCTAGTTCTTCAGTATACATAGCTGAGTGGTGATACTATTTATTGTAAAAGTGAAAGACTTGAGGAGATGTGGATTAGCAAAGACTAGGAGACAGAGGAGGTAGCAAATCATCGATGCTGTTTGGCCATGTTACTTTGAGAGGCCTGTTACAGACACCCGAATGGGGTCGTTGCTTAGGGGTTGCAACCTGGAACTCAGGGAGTTGCTGTGGGCATGAGATACAGATTTGGGGTTCCTTAGCTTTGAAGTGGTGTTTGAAGGGATGCTCTAGATGGTTAAGATGACCCAGGAAGAAAGTGTAGCCAAGACAGAGGCCTGGGGTGCTCAACATTTAGCAATCTAAGAGAGGAGGAGGAGCACAATGCAGAGGAAATGGAAAACAAGGGTTTGGTAAAAAAAATAAAATAAAATAAAATAAAATAAAATAAAATAAAAACTTTTAAAAAGGACAGCAAATACCAGTGTTTCTTTCATGGAGAGAATGTTATCAACATTGTCCCTTCAAATACAAGTAGAATTCAGGGTAACTACTTGTTATAGGATTTTTTTAAATGCTTATTAAAAAACTATGTATTTTTATTCTTAAGAAAGTAAATCTGTGAGTAAACAGCCACAAAAGAAGGAAATAAATTAAAAAGTATGGAAAAGAAGAGAAGCCACATAAAATTCAAAGACTGTTTCATGGCAATTCTGATTTCAAGATGCTAACATGTTGGTCTGTTTTTCCAATCTTTTCTAATACCCTTAAGACGTTTTTATATAATTGAGGTGATATATAGACAACTGTGTACTTTAATAATGCTCTTTTAATGCTCTTTGCGCTGTACGTTATAATGGAAACAATTTCCCCTTTTATAAATTTCTAAATAAAATTTTCATACCTGCATGAATATCTTTTCACATATTTATTTTTTATTAACATATAATGATTATATATATTTCTGGGGTATGTGTTATATTGATGCCTGTGTACAACATGTAATGATTAAATTCGAGCAACTAGGATATCCATCACCTCCAGCATTTATTATTCCTTTGTGTTGAGAACATCACAAATTTTCTCTTCTAGCTGTTTTGAAATATACATAAATTATTGCTATCTATAGTCACCCTATTGTTTATAAAACACTAGAACATATTCCTTCCATCTAACTGTATTTTCATACTCATAACCAATTCTTATTCTTCTTTATTCCCCTTTTTCCCCTACCCTTCCCAGCTTTTGTTAACCACAGTTTTACTTTCTACCTCCCTGAGATCCACTTTTTTTAGTTCCCACATATGAATGATAGCACTGCTTGTGTACTTCTAAACTTGTTTTTTAAATTCTTCCAAATCTGTATCTTTATTGTTCATTGAGTAGTTTCTGGTTTCTTTGTTTTTCCTCTTAGAGGACATAGTGAAGTAGACAACTCATCTCCTTGACCTGATATTTTCCTACTACATCAATTTACTATACAGAAAAAGTAAAAAGTCAACTGCCAGCTTAGAAATTTGACTTAGCAATATTGCCGGTAGTGAAGGAACCACTCGATATGGACACCTTGCAATTCAGCACTATCCTTCATTTTCCTTCAGCTTTAAATGAAAATTTGTTATGCATGTCCCATTCTCAGGTTAGATTTCATAACAAAACAATCCTTTAAAATATCTCAATCAAATGAGTTTAAAAATAAGATGACAGTTTCTTTTAAAGGAATATTGCTAACATATACAGTACTCTGAATTTGAAATTCCCAGACGTAGGAAGCAAAATATATTTTCTGCACACAGAAGATCATCATCAATGTCAATTGAGACAGTGACTATTTTTGGCCTATTGATTGAATTACACTATGTAAAAAAATTGCTAAAATGGCCTAATGTAAAAGACTAAGTAAAATGCATGCCACACACCTACCTGAGTTTTAAACTTTTATGCATTGTAGAATATCATTAATATGTCTTTAACTCTGCATATTTTTAGCCCATAGGGTAAATTTATATGTAAATTGAAAAGTAACACATAGTATCATTCCTTTTACAGTAGTAAGGCTTGGATTGAGAAAAAATAGCATTTTAAGACCCTTTAAAAAATTAAGGGATGAAAATGATTTTTTTTCAAACCTAATTATTTGGATAATGGAAGCAAATCTTTAATCAAGATGCATTGATCTTCTAGGGAAATCCAATCATTAAGAAATGATAACAATTAGAGATGTTTGACTGAGTGTTCTATGTGTATTCCTACATGTCTTTTTTCTACTCAAAGTTTGTACCCTCAGGTTTCTATAACTACTACTTATTGCAATGGAAAAGATTATTTCTGTGGCCCATAATTTATCTCCTATTATATTTTGACACCATATTCTGTAAAAGACGTGCATGCAGGTACACAGGTGTGGGAGCAAAAAGTTCCGTGAGCTTCAACTACAAGTACATCCTATCTTGGTCTTACATTGTGTATCCCTTGAAGGTTTTGTTTAGGAACTGACACATAAAAAGTCTTATGTATTCTTTTGTTGAAGTAAATGAAAGACAGCATTTTAGAAACGAAGGTGAGTCCAGCTTAGAGAGGATTGTACAACATGCAGAACTGGATTGAGACAACTAACCTCATGTTGTTCTTCCTCCTTTGGCAGATTTTGCTCCATAGGTCACAGAGCCATGGATTCCATGTTTTTTTAGGTCCGAATAGCAGGCTTCCTATAGATTCCCAAGGTTTTCTTTATTAGACAGGCAGGAATAGGAGAGCAGAGGACCAGAATCTGAGAGTGAAGAGTGTGCAGAAAGACCCAAATTCAACAAATATATATTAAATATCTGCTGCATTCCAGACACTTTGCAACAATTTTCTCATGTTCCTCCTAAATGACAATATAAGACTCCTATAAGTAGGTATTACAAGCCCATTTTACTGATGAGCAGACTGAAGTTTTGATGATGTACATAACCTAACCTGAGGGTATCTTGTGTAAAGGCCATCCTGAGATTTGAACTGAAGTCTCCTGACATTTAAGACATGATAGGGACTTTGAAATAAACAAATATCCAAAAGAATGGATAAGTCTGAATTAATCCTATTTGAGATGGTTCTGTCCTGTCCTCCTTCTGGTCTCCAATGAAAAACTTACACAAACCATGGAAGATTCAAATAAAACACAGAATTTTCTGTTTGGAAAGGATACCTATATATATGAGAAACTTAGATACAAAGAGGTTAAATTATTTACCCAAGGCCACATTGTCACTAGTAGCAAACCCAAGTCCTGAATTCTCAGCCTGGGGTCTTTCAACATCCTTTCTAATAACCAATATTTGAATGAGGTGGTAATTTTCTAATCAAACCTGATTTTCTCTAATCATATAGAACTGCTTTGGATGCTGTTTTCATCTGCTAGGGCTGACATATCCAGAATATCACAGATTGGATGGCTTAAACAACAGAAATTTATTTTCTTCCAGTTCTGGGGGCTGGAAGTCCAAGGTCAGGGTGCTGGCGATGATGATTTCTAGACGTGTTTCTTCCTGGCTTGTAGACTGCTGCCGTTGTGCTGTGTCCTCACATGCGCTTTCCTCTGTGCTCATGCACTCCTGGTATCTCTCCCTCCTCTTACAAGGATATCAGTCCTATTGGATTAGGACCCCATCCTTATGAACCTTTTTAAAGGCCCTATCTCTAAATACAGTCACATTGGGTACTAAAGCTTCAAAGTCTGAATTTTTGGGGGGACACACTTTAGTCCATAACAGATATATAATAGGTATTAAGTTGGCGCAAAAGTAATTGCGGGTTCTGCCATTAAAAGTAATGTTCTACAAAAAAAAAAAAAATTTCCTAGAACTATACCCATTACTTTTAATGGCAGAACCTATAGTTACTTTTGCAGCAACCTAATATATTAGAACAGTGGTTCCCTGTCAACGTAGATGGGGTAATTGACTTAACCACTTAGGTATGAAGTTGCAGCTGGATGTATTCACGTTTATTATTCACATAAAATCTGTGAAATGACTTTGGGACTGTGTTTGAATCGGAGAGGTGGGATTCGGGGAAGATACTTTACTTCAGTTTCTTACTTGTTTTGGTTCTCATACGAGCGAGTGACAAGGCCACTCACAAGAGCGATGTTCCTGATGCCAAACATCTGACATCCTTTGCCTAGGCCCTGAAGCCAGCCCTTGAGCTGTGTGACTGAATGTCATCATTCTTTCTCCAAAGGGACTATACCAAAACCTGTCCAGGTTTGGTCAGCCAAACTCTTCTAATGTAGCAAAGAAAATGAAGATTTGGTCAGGATGGGAAGGAGCAGCAGAATCAGAAAGATAAAACTAGTATTCACATGTAGATGCCCTTTCACAAGAGCACTCACTTAATCCTAGCAAATATGCTGTGAAGTAAGTAATATCCCTATTTTTATACATGAGAAAATTGAAACTCAATAATGTTATATAATTTGTACAGGTTTTTAAGTGGAGTGAATGGTGAAGTTTTGCTTTAAACTGGGTTTTTAAGTTCATATTCTTTTTTACCCATCTGTGTTAAATCCCTAAGTTATAAATAACAAAATATACCATTATTTTGTAGATTATTTTTTGACAATGGAGAAATGTCACTTGGCTATTCTGGTTGTCTCTATGTGAACTGTTAGGCATTTTAAAATGTGGAGTTTCAGTTGTGTACCAGTTGTGACTCATCCCACAAATATTTATTAAGAACTTTGTTTAAGGAACTGTTAGGCAGTACTAAAAAAATAAAGATGAACACTGTTCTTAAGTAGCTTACAGTATAGAAGAGAGAAAATATAAAGTTAAATACATGTAATGTAAAGCAGTAAGTGACAAGGGCCATCAGAGAGACAATGACCAGGTACTTGCACAGTTAAAGAAGAGAAGGCTTTTAGACAGGAGTTCAAACCCCTAACCATGCCTGTGTGATCTTGATTCTCAGATTACATCATCCAGCCTATGCTCACCACTGTCTCAATGAAACAAACAAACAACAAAAAAAGCAGAGAATAATCAAATCAAAGGCAAACACCAAAAATGGAAGCTGTAACAAATCCAGAAATTTCACTGCAAAGCCTCAAGCGCACGTGGTAATTCAGAGGAATTCAATAAAGAAACCTTGTTTAGTAAAAGATTTTTTAATCCTCTGCTAAATGATCCTTTGCTTGCTGTGAGCTACTTCTCTATGTGATTATTAGTTATCTTTCATAGATTCACCAGTGTTCAAATGAAATATGAAATCTTATTCAAAGACAAATATATTGCAAAAATTTTAAATAACTTATTATGGTCCTTGGTAAAATTCTAGGGATCACCTATTGTATATAGAAATTTAACCCAAGACCTGCCACTACTCTGGTATTTATACAAAGAGCCACTGGAATGACCTATGAACAGAAAAGTTTTAAATGAAGCAGTATCCCTAAAAACTCTGCTGTACCCATCTCATCAACCTCTTTCACTTTAGGAGATATTATGGGATTTTATTTCTTAACTTTCTCACATTTTTCTCTTCTTTTAGGAAATAGGCCTAATTGACTACAACCAAGGCTGCTACAAAACTAATGGGAAGAAAGAGACAAATAGTGTATGTAACTCAGTACATCATGAAGCTCTAATATGTTAGTGAATATTTAATAATCAGTCATCAGCTATCTGTCTGTAGAGCTGTGATGTTACCCAAAAGGTAATGAGGTGGTCTTCATTCTTAGGATACTTAACGAAGCATCTATGGTAGGCAAGATAATGACCCAAGTCTCAAATATAGCCTTACTAGGGATTACTGCTTCAACATATGACTTGGAGGGTGAGGTGGGGGACAAATATTCAGTCCATAGCAACCATATACACTCTATATCCAGCTTTTTATTTTGCTATATCTTATCATTCCATGTCTATGGCAAATATTACTACAGCATTTTAATTTAGTTCAGGCATAGAGTTCTGACATAAATGTACCCACAACTAATCCCCAATCATTGGACATTTAAATCTGTTTTTCTAATTTTTGCCTGGAAGAGACCATTTTATGATGACTATTCTTGTAGCTAAATCATTGCACTCATCCTTTCATTAGCAAAAAGTAGGTATTTCTTAAATTTCTTACTTAAAATTTTTAAATTGTCTTTCAGATATACAGATATCAAATTAATGGAAAAAATTTATTGTAATAAAAATGAATGCTTTTGATTTGTTCATTTCTTTGAGGCATGATGTACATGCAGTAAAATGCACACATCTTAAGTGTACAGCTTGATATTTTACATATGTGAACACCTATCCAAATACCACCCAGATCAAAACACAGAACATTTCCATCATCCCAGGAATCTCTTTTATTCCCCTTTTTCAGTCAGTAGCCCCTATCATCAGAAGTAAACATTATTCTGATTTTTATAATGATAGTTATGCCTGTTCTTGAAGTTCAAATAAGTGGAATCACAGAGTGTATATTAACTCTTTTAGGTTTTGATTTCTTTCATTCAGTATGTTTTTGAGACTCATCCATGTTGTTTCTTGTGTTAGTATAGCTTCTTTTTAATTGCTGACAGTATTCGGTTGTATGGATATGTCATAATTTATCCTCTTGATGTACATTTGGGTTGTTTCCAGTTTTGGGTTATTATGAATAAAGTTGTTTTGAACATTCTAGTATTAGTCTTTGTGAACATATGTGCTCATTTCTCCTGGGTACACAGATCAGAGTAGAATTGCTGCATCATAGGAATGTTATGCCTAAGTTTTTCAGAAACTGCCAACAGTTTCCCCAGTAGTTGTAATATTTTACACTCTACTCAAAATGTCTAAGTGTTAGGGTTGTTCCAAATCCTAGCTTTCACTTGATATAGCCAGTCTTTTTTTTTTTTTTTTTTTTTTTTGGAACCATGCTGGTGGGCATGTTGTAGGAATCCACTCATTTATTTTTTTCAATCTCAAAAAAGAATGTTTGTCTAAAATGATCGTAAATCACTAGATTTGAGGACATTTCGATTTTGTAGAATGAAAGAAAATATTAATAATATAACTTCTACTAGTCCTGCCTTTTAGTAGGTAAAAAAAAAAAAAAAAAAAAAAAACAGAGAAAAAAAACCTGTCTATGCAGTTCAAATAAAACAGTTATTTTTCCTCCTTTTATTTTAAATGAGACTAGACATTCCCTTCTCCATTTTGAGGTTTGGCTTTTAAATCTAAATTTCTTGCTTTAAGTTGTAAATTTCATGACTTAGTCTGTCCAGCGGTAACAGTTTGTGCTGCTACAAGCAGAATTTCTCCTCCTTCCAATTATGCATGCATCCCAGTTTTTACTGCCTTCATCTCTGCTTTATGTTTTGTTGGTTATCATTTATTTCTGATCTTTAGTTAGAACTGGGCCACTGGGAGGTCTGGTTCCTTTAGAAAAGGCAGACACTGTACTTGCCTTATAGGACAGGCTGATGCTTCTGTCCTGGGTGGGGAGGCAGTTCATTTCCATTATTTTAATGGCAACATCCTTGGACCTTGTCATTTTCTGATGTGGACCTCATTTCCTTCTTTTTTTGATCCCATGGAGATGGGGCCAGAAAGCTCTAAGTAGCACACTGAAAAATTGGGCATGACTAAGCCACAGTAGCTCGGGGGAATAATTTTGTAGAGCTTTATCTTGTCATTTAGCCCAGTTATTTGGTGTAGAGCTTTCCCAACATTTCTCTCCCAACAGAGATCTGACTCCCTTAATCTATATCAGATGTGATGAGGAAGCCTGGAGTTTATTTTGGACTTCATGATAGATTAGAAAATAAGCATACACAGAGCTTCTTTCTTGCTGTTGGCAAGTGGTTTTATTTTGTTTTGACTCTTATACTGCTTTCCTGTAATTCAGAGAGTTCTGTTGGATTCTGATGTTTTACAAAGCCTGGGATAGTGCCACACCCAGTAGGTGCTTTGATGAGGACATTTCCCTGATTATGTTTCCCCACCTGGGTTGAAATGTGGCTCTGAAAGAACTGAGAGGAAAGAGCTTACATCTGCTAGCCCTAGGATTTCACAGATGTAAGTGCTCTCTATAGACCACAGAAATATGCCTTTCTCTTAGTATAGGTTCTAAGAAAATGAAAAAAGAAAAATCTAATGTTAGGAACAAAATTAAGCAGACAGACTAAGATTGTTTGCTATCGTTTTGATCTTTCTTAGTGTTTGTAAATTACAGCCTGTTAAGGCATATCGCTTTGTTCACCTATTAGATATTTTGCTGTGTGGCGTTTAGCAAGTTGCATAACTTCTCTGTACTTCTCTTTATGGGAGTTGGTACTAATGATATCCAAGGACCTTCTCACTTCAGAGGTCAGTGAGATACTGCATGGCATGGTGTCTAAGAGCACCATTCAAGAGTTCAAGAGCTGAACAGCCAGGGTTCAAATTCTTACCAAACATATGATATCTGAGTAAGTTACTCTCTTTTTTTGTTTTTTTTGGTTTTTTTTTATTTTTTATTTTTTTAATTTTTTGTCTTTTTGTTTTTTGAAATTTAGCCTCGCTCTGTTGCACCAGCTGGAGTGCAGTGGCACGATCTTGGCTCACTGCAACCTCTGCCTCCCAGGTTCAAGCAGTTCTCCTGCCTCAGCCCCCTGAGTAGTTGGAATTAGAGGCATGTGCCACCACACCCACTTAATTTTTGTATATTTAGTAGAGATGGGGTTTCATCTTGTTGGCCATGCTGGTCTTGAACTCCTGACCTCAGGTGATCCACCCGCCTCAGCCTCCCAAAGTGCTGGGATTATAGGCATGAGCCACCGCACCTGGCCATAAGTTACTCACTTTCTTGGTGCCCTAAGTAAAATGGTGATTATGATAGTGGCCACCTCACAAGATTCAAATTGTTATTTGGTGAAGGAAAAAAGCACTCCTAATTTATCCTGGCACGGAATAATTCCTCTGAAAAGTTTGTTAAGATGTCTCTGTAATGTCTGTGGTAATTTGAATTTTCTTGTTTCCTAGGAACTGTATTCCAAACATTCTTTCTGGAATAAAGGGGAAGACAAGTTATTATTGACTTTTTGTTTAATGTAGTGCTTTAATTTTATTGAAATGGATTTATAAATCCAATTTATGTACACTTGTGGTGTTATGACATATATATTGGTTTCGTCCACCGTTCCTGGCTCATAATGCCTAAAATCCTTGAGATCTTCAAAGTGCAGTCTATTGTGTTTTTTGTCTGATAGGTTCAGAGTTACTGAAAAGACCAAGGCAGTATTAGAGGGTTGGGACTTTTATCCCCACCCCAACCTCTGGGGACGGGAGAAGGGCTAAAGGCCAAGCTGATCAGCAGTGGCCAGTGGTTTAATCAATCATGCCTATGTAATGAAGCCTCTGAGCGTAGAAATTCTTCCTTCTATAGAGGTTTGGTAAGAGTCAATTTTCTTTTCTTCTGGTTTTTCTAGGAGTCTGCATATGCATATACACATACTTATGTATAATTTAATACCTTTATATAAATGTAAATGCCTTTAAAGGAAAAAGAATCTTTTTGGTATTCGCTTCATTTTCCTTCATATGAATGGTTGACAGCACTCAAATCTAAATGCCTTACCATTTCTTTTTTTTGTTTTGTTTTTATTTTATTTATTTTTATTTTTTATTATACTTTAAGTTCTAGGGTACATGTGCACAATGTGCAGGTTTGTTACATATATATACATGTGCCATATTGGTGTGCTGCACCCATTAACTCATCACTTACATTAGGTATGTCTCCTAATGCTATCCCTCCTCCCTACCCCCTCCCCACAATAGGACCCGGTGTGTGATGCTCCCCTTCCTGTGTCCAAGTGATCTCATTGTTCAATTCCCACCTATGAGTGAGAATATGTGGTGTTCGGTTTTCTGTTCTTGCGACAGTTTGCTGAGAATGATGGTTTCCAGCTGAAACCATGTCCCTACAAAGGACACGAACTCATCCTTTTTTGTGGCTGCATAGTATTCCATGGTGTATATATGCCACATTTTCTTAATCCAGTCTGTCACTGATGGACATTTGGGTTGATTCCAAGTCTTGCTGTTGTGAATAGTGCCACAATAAACATATGTGTGCATGTGTCTTTATAGCAGCATTATTTATAATCCTTTGGGTATATCCACAGTAATGGGATGGCTAGGTCAAATGGTATTTCTAGTTCTAGATCCTTGAGGAATCACCACACTGTTTTCCACAATGGTTGAACTAGTTTACAGTCCCACCAACAGTGTAAAAGTGTTCCTATTTCTCCACATCCTCTCCAGTACTTGTTGTTTCCTGATTTTTTAATGATTGCCACTCTACTGGTGTGAGATGGTATCTCATTGTGGTTTTGATTTGCATTTCTCTGATGGTGAGTGATGATGAGCATTTTTTCATCTGTCTGTTGGCTGTATGAATGTCTTCTTTTGAGAAGTGTCTGTTCATATCCTTTGCCCACTTTTTGATGGGGTTGTTTGTTTTTTTCTTGTAAATTTGATTGAGTTCTTTGTAGGTTCTGGATATTAGCCCTTTGTCAGATGAGTAGATTGCAAAAATTTTCTCCCATTCTGTAGGTTGCCTGTTCACTCTGATGGTAGTTTCTTTTGCTGTGCAGAAGCTCTTTAGTTTAATTAGATCCCATTTGTTGATTTTGGCTTTTGCTGCCGTTGCTTTTGGTGTTTTAGACATGAAGTCCTTGCCCATGCCTATGTCCTGAATGCTATTCCCTAGGTTTTCTTCTAGGGTTTTTATGGTTTTAGGTCTAACATTTAAGTCTCTAATCCATCTTGAATTAATTTTCGTATAAGGAGTAAGGAAAGGATCCAGTTTCAGCTTTCTACTTATGGCTAGCCAACTTTCCCAGCACCATTTATTCAATAAGGAATCCTTTCCCCATTTCTTGTTTTTGTCAGATTTGTCAAAGATCAGATGGCTGTAGATGTGTAGTATTATTTCTAAGGGCTCTGTTCTGTTCCATTGGTCTATATCTTTGTTTTGGTACCAGTACCATGCTGTTTTGGTTACTGTAGCCTTGTAGTATAGTTTGAAGTCAGTTAGCATGATGCCTCCAGCTTTGTTCTTTTGACTTAGGATTGTCTTGGCAATGTGGGTCTTTTTTGGTTCCATATGAACTTTAAAGCAGTTTTTTCCAATTCTGTGAAGAAAGTCATTGGTAGCTTAATGGGGATGGCATTGAATCTATAAATTACCTTGGGCAGTATGGCCATTTTCACAATATTGATTCTTCCTATCCATGAGCATGGTATGTTCTTCCATTTGTTTGTGTCCTCTTTTATTTCACTGAGCAGTGGTTTGTAGTTCTCCTTGAAGAGGTCCTTTACATCCCTTCTAAGTTGGATTCCTAAGTATTTTATTCTCTTTGAAGCTACTGTGAATGAGAGTTCATTCACGATTTGGCTCTCTGTTTGTCTGTTACTGGTGTATAAGAATGCTTGTGATTTTTGCACATTGATTTTGTATCCTGAGACTTTGCTGAAGTTGCTTATCAGCTTAAGGAGATTTTGAGCTGAGACAATGGGGTTTTCCAAATATACAATCATGTCATCTGCAAACAGGGACAATTTGAGTTCTTCTTTTCCTAACTGAATACCCTTTATTTCTTTCTCTTGCCTGATTATCCTAGCCAGAACTTCCAACACTATGTTGAACAGGAGTGGTGAGAGAGGGCATCCCTGTCTTGTGCCGGTTTTCAAAGGGAATGCTTCCAGTTTCTGCCCATTCAGTATGATATTGGCTGTGAGTTTGTCCTAAATAGCTCTTATTATTTTGAGATACGTTCCATCAATACCTAATTTATTGAGAGTTTTTAACATGAAGGGCTGTTGAATTTTGTCAAAGGCCTTTTCTGCATCTATTGAGAAAATCATGTGGTTTTTATCTTTGGTTCTGTTTATATGCTGGATTACGTTTATTCATTTGCGTATGTTGAACCAGCCTTGCATCCCAGGGATGAAGCCCACTTGATCATGGTGGATAAGCTTTTTGATGTACTGCTGGATTCAGTTTGCCAGTATTTTATTGAGGATTTTTGCATCGATGTTCATGAGGGATATTGGTCTAGAATTCTCTTTTTTGCTTGTATCTCTGTCAGGCTTTGGTATCAGGATGATGTTGGCCTCGTAAAATGAGTTAGGAAGGATTCCCTCTTTTTCTATTGATTGGAATAGTTTCAGAAGGAATGGTACCAACTCCTCCTTGTCCCTCTGGTAGAATTTGGCTGTGAATCTGTCTGGTCCTGGACTTTTTTTGGTTGGTAGGCTGTTAATTATTACCTCAGTTTCAGAGCCTGCTATTGGTCTATTCAGGGATTCCACTTCTTCCTGGTTTAGTCTTGGGAGAGTGTAAGTGTCCAGGAAATTATCCATTTCTTCTAGGTTTTCTAGTTTATTTGCATAGAGGTGTTTACAGTACTCTCTGATGGTAGTTTGTATTTCTGTGGGGTCAGTGGTGATATCCCCTTTATCATTTTTTATTGCCTCTACTTGATTCTTCTCTCTTTTCTTCTTTATTAGTCTTGCTAGTGGTCTATCAATTTTATTGATCTTTTCAGAAAACCAGCTCCTGGATTCATTGATTTTTTGGAGGGTTTTTTGTGTCTCTATCTCCTTCAGTTCTGCTCTGATCTTAGTTATTTCTTGCCTTCTGCTAGCTTTTGAATGTGTTTGCTCTTGCTTCTCTGGTTCTTTTAATTGTGATGTTAGGGTGTCAATTTTAGATCTTTCCTGCTTTGTCTTGTGGGCATTTAGTGCTATAAATTTCCCTCTACACACTGCTTTAAATGTGTCCCAGATATTCTGATATGTTGTATCTTTGTTCTCATTGGTTTCAAAGAATATCTTTATTTCTGCCTTCATTTAGTTATGTACCCAGTAGTCATTCAGGAGCAGGTTGTTCAGTTTCCATGTAGTTGAGCGGTTTTTATTGAGTTTATTCGTCCTGAGTTCTAGTTTAATTGCACTCTGGTCTGAGAGACAGTTTGTTATAATTTCTGTTCTTGTACATTTGCTGAGGAGTGCTTTGCTTCCAACTCTATGTGGTCAATTTTGGAATAAGTGCGATGTGGTGCTGAGAAGAATGTATATTCTGTTGATTTGGGGTGGAGAGTTCTGTAGATGTCTATTAGGTCCGCTTGGTGCAGAGTTGAGTTCCATTCCTGAATATCCTTGTTAACTTTCTGTCTCGTTGATCTGTCTAATGTTGCCAGTGGGGTGTTAAAGTCTCCTATTATTATTGTATGGGAGTCTAAGTCTCTTTGTAAGTCTCTAAGGGCTTGCTTTATGAATCTGGGTGCTCCTGTATTGGGTGCATATATATTTAGGATAGTTAACTCTTCCTAATGAATTGATCCCTTTACCATATGTAATGGCCTTCTTTGTCTCTTTTGATCTTTGATGGTTTAAAGTCTGTTTTATCAGAGACTAGGATTGCAACCCCTGCTTTTTTTGTTTTCCGTTTGCTTGATAGATCTTCCTCCATCCCTTTATTTTGAGCCTATGTGTGTCTCTGTATGTGAGATGGGTCTCCTGAATACAGCAGACTGATGGGTCTTGACTCTATCCATTTTGCCAGTCTGTGTCTTTTAATTGAACCATTTAGTCCATTTACATTTAAGGTTAATATTGTTATGTGTGAACTTGATCCTGTCATTATGATATTAGCTGGTTATTTTGCTCGTTAGTTGATGCAGTTTCTTCCTAGCATCGATGGACTTTACATTTTGGCATGTTTTGCAATGGCTAGTACTGGTTGTTTCTTTCCATGTTTAGTGCTTCCTTCAGGATCTCTTGTAGGGCAGGCCTGGTGATGACAAAATCTCTAAGCATTTGCTTGTCTGTAAAGGATTTTATTTCTCCTTCACTTATGAAACTTAACTTGGCTGGATATGAAATTCTGGGTTGAAAATTCTTTTCTTTATGAATGTTGAATATTGGCCCCCACTCTCTTCTGGCTTGGAGAGCTTCTGCTGAGAGATCTGCTATTAGTCTGATGGGCTTCCCTTTGTGGGTAATCTGACCTTTCTCTCTGGCTGCCCTTACCATATTTTCCTTCATTTCAACTTTGGTGAATCTGACAATTATGTGTCTTGGAGTTGCTCTTCTCGAGGAGTATCTTTGTGGCGTTCTCTGTATTTCCTGAATTTGAATGTTGGCCTGCCTTGCTAGGTTGGGGAAATTCTTCTGGATGAAACCCTGCAGAGTGTTTTCCAACTTGGTTCCATGTTCCCCATCACTTTCAGGCACACCAATCAGACGAAGATTTGGTCTTTTCACATAATCCCATACTTCTTGGAGGCTTTGTTCATTTCTTTTTACTCTTTTTTCTCCACACTTCTCTTGTCACTTCATTTTATTCAATTGATCTTCAATCGCTGATGCTTTTTCTTCCAGTTGATTGAGTCAGTTACTGAAGCTTGTGCATTTGTCACGTATTTCTCGTGTTATGGTTTTCATCTCTATCAGTTCTTTTAAGGTCTTCTCTGCATTGATTATTCTAGTTATCCATTCATCCATTCTTTTTTCAAGGTTTTTAGTTTCTTTGCACTGGTTACATAGTTCCTCCTTTAACTCTGAGAAGTCTGATCAACTGAAGCCTTTTTCTCTCAACTCATCAAAGTCATTCTCCATCCAGCTTTGTTCCATTGCTGGCGATGAGCTGTGTTCCTTTGGAGGGGGAGATGCACTCTGATTTTTTTAATTTCCAGCTTTTCTGCACTGCTTTTTCCCCATCTTTGTGGTTTTATCTGCCTTTGGTCTTTGATGATGGTGATGTACTGATGAGGTTTTGGTGTGGGTGTCCTTTCTGTTTGTTAGTTTTCCTTCTAACAGTCAGGATCCTCAGCTGTAGGTCTGTTGGTATTTGCTTGAGGTCCACTCCAGACCCTGTTTGCCTGGGTATCAGCAGCAGAGGCTGCAGAAGATAGAATATTGCTGAACAGCAAGTGTTGCTGTCTGATTATTGCTCTGGAAGCTTCATCTCAGGGGTGTACCCTACCATGTGATGTGTGAGGTGTCGTTCTGCACCTAGTGGGGGATGTCTCCCAGTTAGGCTACTCAGGGGTCAGGGACCCACTTGAGCAGGCAGTCTGTCCGTTCTCAGATCTCACCCTCCGTGGTGGGAGATCCACTGCTCTCTTCAAAGCTATCAGACAGGGGCATTTACCTCTGCCATGGTTTCTGCTGCTTTTTGTTTAGCTATGCCCTGTCCCTGGAGGAGGAGTCTACACAGGCAGGCCAGCCTCCTTGAGCTTTGGTGGGGTCCACCCAATTCGAGCTTCCTGGTGGCTTTGTTTACTCACTTAAACCTCAACAATGGTGGGCGCCCCTCCCCAGCCTCACTGCCACCTTTCAGTTAGATCTCAGACTGCTGTACTAGCAATGAAGGAGGCTCTGTGGGCGTGTGACCCTTTGGGCCAGGTGTGGGATATAATCTCCTGGTGTGCCCTTTGCTAAGACCCTTGGTAAAGTGTGGTATTAGGGTGGGAGTTACCCGATTTTCCAGGTGTTGTCTGTCTCAGTTTCCCTAGGCTAGGAAAAGGGATTCCCTTCCCCCTTGTGCTTCCCACGTGAGGCGATGCCTCGCCCTGCTTCAGCTCTCGCTAGTCAGGCTGCACCAACTGAGCAGCACTGATTGTCCCGGCACTCCCCAGTGAGACGAGCTGGTACCTTCTGAAAATGCAGAAATCACCCATCTTCTGTGTCACTCATGCTGGGAGTTGGAGGCTGGAGCTGTTCTTATTCGGCCATCTTGGGCACCTTATTTTATTTTTCGAGGCAGAGTCTCCCTCTATTGCCCGTTCTGGGGTCCAAAGGCGCAATCTCGGCTTACTTCAACCTCTGCTTCCTGGATTCAAGTGTTTCTCCTGCCTCAGCCTCTCAAGTAGCTGGGACTACAGGCTCATGCCACCATACCCAGCTAGTTTTTGTATTTTTAGTAGAGATGGGGTTCCACCATATTTGCCAGGCTGGTCTCGAACTCCTGACCTTGTGATCTGCCTGCCTTGGCCTCCCAAAGTGCTGGGATTACAGGCATGACCCACCACACCCAGCCATCCCTTACCATTTCAATACTCAGTGAAAAAATCATGTGGTTCAGTGACGTTCAGTAAGGTTCAGTAATATTACCCAGTGGTGGAATTATACTTATGAGAATCACAGTTGAAGAGTATTTATTAAAAGCTTCCTGTATGAGTCAATTTCTAGTCATAATGGACCCCTTGTCCTGTAAGAACTTGCACTCAGAATGCAAACCTGGGGTGCTCGATCAGTGTTAGTTGTGAAAGCTTCCTAGTTGAGGTCTCTAGCAAAAAACGTTTTTCCTCTACCCTCAATTTCCTCATCTGTGGTCTGAACAAGTTGAACTAAATGATTTCTAAGGAGCTCAGCAGCTCTGATTGCTAAACTTCATATACAGAAACACATGCATACATAGACGACTATGCAAAGATGAAACAACCTTTGTTTACATCACTTAACCACCGATTTTCCAATCTGCAGCATTTTAGCCTTTGCTTATTTACACTCAGCGGGACCGGGAGGCAACAACTGGTAATAATTAAGAATTATTATGAGAGCCAAACCACTTGGTCCGTAGGCAACTTCCCTTGGTCAAACTGCCACAGCAATTAAGTGGTCATAGAAAATAGAACAGAAGGAGCCATGGTACTGATTACCCACACTTATATGTCACCTCCTAAAAGACTCCCTTGGACTTTTAAAACATCAAGAGGCTACTAAACCTCTCCTGTTGTTTGTGAAGATCCATAATCCCTTATCAAAACCTTAATCCCAGATGTATTTTGGAATTCAAAGTTTTTTCTGAGTTCAGAAATTTTATATAGTACTTGAACTACATTTTATGTAACATCTCCAGGTGGGGTTCAATGCAGCACCCCTACTCAAAGACATTAATATTTTTCACAAGTTGGATAGATAATGACTATGAGTAACCTGACTTCATTTCATGATAGATTTTGCCAACAAAGGAGATATTTTAAAACCTTTTGGTTTCCATCGCTTTTTGGATTTTGGAAATCCATAATTTCTAAAATGTGGGCCTAAGATCTGATATTACTTTTCTGCAGAAACCTCCCACAGTGATTTAGTGCAAAGAGACACTAGAACTCAGACCCCGACTGATGTGTAAGGCCTTGAGTCTTATGTCTCACCCAGTGGTATAGCCTTCCTCTCTCTACCTAAAATAGTAACCCCCTCCCCAAATGCCCAGTCACTTGGGCCCCACTAACGCTTACCAGCTCAGACATACCCCAGACATGCTTACTCCAGATGCTTTTGTTCAGCTGGTTTCCTCTACCTATGACAACTCTTGTGTTCCTTTTCTTCTCATTCCTAGCCCAGCTTTTTTTCTGCTGTTAATCCTAACCACCTTCCAAGTTCCCAGTCTGGGAGGTTCTCCTAGATCTACCAGTTTGGAATGACTTTCTCTCCTTTGTTCAGCCTCTGTACTCCATATCTTTATTATGGTACCTATGAGAGACTGCCAGATATTTTAGAAAGCTAGTATGTGTGTATCCTTTACTAAATTATGAGCCCTTAAAGTAAGTGGTTCACAAATCTTAATATGCATGAATGCTGCTTGTTATAATGCAGATTCCTGGGTTCCTCTCTCTTTCCCAAGAGATTCATTTTCAGTAGGTTTGAGTGGGACCCAGGTAACTGCATATTAGCACATTTCTGATTGTTTAAACTCTCCTTGAATAGGAGGAAGCTGACAGCGGGTTCTGTTCTTGAAATAAGGAGCTGGACCCAGGACTCTGGAATCAGAGCCTAAAATTGAATTGTGGCCTCCGCATCAATCCACACATAAGTGCTGGCATTGTTTTTCTTGCCTAATTTCATCTCCTTTACGTGCTTCTGTTAGGAATGAAATCCCCAGCAGATGACTGTGATGATGGTATAGTTTTGAGTAACATTTATATAGGTTTCTTGGTAGAGCAAAACTTGATTCTATCATGCCATTAGTAATATCAGTGTGGGAAAGAGCCAGAGCCAGTGCAAAAATGGCTAAGTGCCAACAGGCTGGCAGGTGGACACACATCCTGGGACCACACGAGATCATGGACTTTTGAAGGCTGAAGAATTCATCTGGAAGGCTGAAGAAATCATCCTCTTTCCAGGACATTCATTTCAGAAATGCTGCTGCCTATGCTGTATTTAGGTTTCTGAGCATGGAGAGAGCCTGGTTGTAGCCTGTACAGCCCCTCCAAAGACAACCCACACTCTTATTTTTGGTGTCTAACAATGATTTTGACAAACATAGTAATTAATGTAACTACTGTTCAGTGAGCTCTGTGTGCTGGAACTGTGTTAATCACTTTATAGAAATTATCTCATTGACTCCTCAAAACAACCCAAAGAGGAAGTATAATTTTTGCCTCTTACTGGTGAGGACCTCATGCTCAGAGAGGTTAGGCAGCGTGTTCGTGATAACATAACTAATGATGAGAGGGAGGGATGTCAGCCCAGGTGAGCTGCCTGCAGAACCTATGCTCTGATATTGCTCCAGCTACCACTTTTAATATTTGGTGTTCTGACTTACTATTATAATGGAAGCCCTACTCTATCTTCTGTGTATTTGAGAGGATTTGTTTTTTCATTCATATCTTCGAATGTCTGTGAATGACTCTGACCTCAATCCTGTGTGTGTCTGGACCTCTACTAGAAAGCATTTGGCATATCAGTAGCTTACCCAACACAAGGATACACCACCAGGAGTGGCTAAGTGCTATGGGAGCTCTTAAGAGAAGAAAAAGTTAGTGTGACTCCTCCTAACTGCCTTCCTTTCACTGGACATGAATGCCAGTAAACCTAGTTTGAAGTCAAAACTGAAGAATGGGCCTTCTAGATGGGATGTAAGCACGTTGCATTTAAATCTCTTTTCCTTAATGGTACAGTTAGGCAGGGATAAACAGCATTAACATGTTGGAATTCCTTGTGGTTTTTAATTTATTTCCTGGCTACAGTCAATCAAATGGTCATTCCACAATGAAAAAAATCTGGACACTTTTGTGTTCTGTGCCTTGCTCCTTTGCTGCTGATATTGGAAAATACCACTATTTTGACCAACTATAAATTAGACTGATTTCTGCGAGAAAAAGAGTTCTTGGGAACATTTAGTTGCTTAACATGTGGACCATGGTTAGTGATTGAGATAAAAATAGAGATACTGACTTGGGCTTATTCGCTTAGAAAAAAATCTGATTTTACAGGTTAGTACTAACACATGAGAAAGAAAAATAGCCAGACAAGCTCAAGGCAAATATCATAAAGCCAGTGGGATATGATATGGAAGGAGCTAGAGAAATTTTCCTGAGCATTTAAAAAACAAGGAGAAATAAAGAGAAGAGTTAGAATGGAAAACTTTTAAAATAAAGGTTCAGGGAAGTTGTGCAAGCAGGAAGCCACAGTCTCCATGAGCCTTTCGTCTGCTAGCTATCACTTTGTACACAATGTAAGAGTTCCTTAGGCTGGTAGAGGGGGTGTTCTGTCCTTGCCCCATTGCCTAGAGGGAAAAGTTGTGCAGGTGTGAGCAGAGTTGTGAGATGTAGGTAAGTACCCCATAAAGCAAACACATGTGAGCAAAGCAAACTCTCAGGTGATGAATATAGCCAAAAGAAAACACTGTGTTCTATGGATTGGGAGATATAGAATCTGCTTAGGGCTCTTCTCATCAGCATTAAGTTTCCTGTCTGGGGGATGCGAACCTTTCGTGGTTCTCCCCCAGTTAACCAGACTGTCTCTAGTCTACTCTGCCCTGGTTGTCTAGTAAATATTTCTACCTGACCTAAATCCAGCCCAGTACAGCACCTCCTGGCATCCCCTTGTGTATTCCTTCATGGTTTACTACATCACCCTCTAATCACTTTCCCCAAGCTAGAAATCTTAGCATTAGACTTGGTCTTCCAATTCTTTCGCCTTTTACATTCAAGATAGTCACTAAGTCCTCGTCATTTTACAGTGGTTTATTACAGACCTATGTCTTCTCTCTTATGAGACCCTGAGATACTTTCCAAATTGGTCTTTGTCTTTTTGTCGTTTTCCATTCAGGTGATCCTCAACTCTGCAAGAACTTTCTTATTTCTAAAATGCAAGATGAATTGTAATAGTCTTGCATAATTTTCTAAAACTATGTTCAAATTCCCTAATGTGACTTAATCTGTTTCCATTCTACTTTTACCATAGAACCTGTATAACATATGTTTTCTTCTTTCCCCTGATTTGATGCTGTAACCCTATTTCTATGATCCTTGATCCTGATTTTTATTCTTATTTATATTTAGTTATCAATTTGTGTTATATGGTCTTTTTGTAAAATGCCACTAACCCAAAAGAGAAATGACTAGACTGAAGTTCAGACTCAGAATTATTTTACTGTAAAGCTAGCTGTTCCTTAAATGCACTGATATTTGTGATCTTAAAGTTACTAAGGAAGTATGTTTTCTAATTTGGGAATTTCTGAAAAATGTTAATGGGAGGTACATATATTTTATTTTATTGCCATTTGAAGACAACAAAATGAAGTAATCGACCATTGAGTATCCCTGTAGCCCTGATTTTTATTTGTTAGGCATTTGTGTTAGGGATTATTCACAAAATTTTAGTCATAATTGGAAGTCACAGATCCCACATTAGTACCCCATATTTTGCACAGATGGAGGCTTTTTTGTTTTAATGTATATATTGTCCATTACCTAACACTCTTAAGTGCTTGGGTATTCCCAACTGAGCAAGACAGCGCTGCTTGGCAAATAAGAACACAGACTCTGAAGCCAGATAGCCAAGGCTCTGATCTCTGTTCTGCCACTTAGCTGTGTGGTCTAGGGCAAATTCCTTAATTTTTGTGTACCTTGGTTTCTCCATGTTTTGTAAAATGGATTTAAGTAGTAAGTTCTTTAGGTTTGTGGCCAAGATTAAATAAGTTAATATATGCAGAATACTTTGAATAGGTCCTGGCACATAATAAGCACTCATATCCTAAGTGTTAGCTATTGCTGTTTTTGTCATTAGAGCTGTATTGTTTATGTGAAAGGCTAGTTTGTCTGTAAATATTACTATCATTAGGTCAAAATCAATAATATTTAAACAGTCACTATTTCTGGACATCTGAGTCTCTGGGATCTACTACCACAGCTCACCTAGAAAACAGTGGTCAGGTTGCATATACCATACCTGCAGGAGTGAGAGCCCAAGCCCCCCTGCAACTTGGCTGTTGAGAGTGCCATTTCTGGGCTCTCCTTCTGCTGAATGTCTCTCGGCAGAGCACTTCAAAGCAGCGGAATGTGGAAAATGAGGCTCATTCTGCTCCCTTTTCAGGGCTGTGGGAGTTCTAGTTACAGTAATTGATAGTTGGTAACGTGCAGGGTCCACTCGCCTCTCTTACATTTCTGCCCAAGCCCCTGCTCCTGCTTGATAACATCTTAGTAATGTGCCTCATATTTGATGTTCTCCCACATGGCCCATTGCAGCTCTCATGGTCTGCAGGCCAGATGCAGCCAGCGTGGGAACAGCATGGCCCAGAGGATTGCAACTCAGTGCTGTCAATGGGATGCCAGAGCACAAGGACCAGAGTTCATAAACCTGCTCTGGCAGTCTGCTCCAAATGCCCATGGAAGACAACATGGAGAGGGGGCGGGGGGCGCTGCCCTCTGCATGACTTTTCTAGGAAGAAAAAGACTCAAACCAAGGGGTGTGGTTGGCCCAGAATCAGAATTGCTTTCTAAGCATCCAACTCCATGGTTTCTTCCTCCTCAGAGTTATTTCCCCCCTTGAAGAATATAGAAACATCTGGCTCATTTACCAAGTCCTCTGGCAACCTCTGAAATTTCTAAAGCAGAATAGCTAGCTAGATACATGAATTTAAAAAAAGTCTAAAAATAAATACTTCCACCTAAAATCAGAATTTGCACCTAGAATTTTTCTCTTTCTCTCCCCTTTCTTTACCCTCTTTCTGCCCCACTTTCCTCCTTGTTTTCCTTCCACTTTTTTTTCTCTCTACTTACCTCTTTCCATTAAAAAAAAAAAAAACTAATGTATCCATTACCTATGTATTGACTGTCTGCATTGCATCAGATGCTGTGAATACATGGGTGAGCAAGACAGACGCTACCCCATAGAACCTAATGTGTACGTGTGTTGGGGGTAATCTAATAATTTCAAAAATACACAGTTATATACTGAGATAAGTACCAGGAAAGAAAAGTACTGAAAGCCAGGAACATTTATAAAGGGAACCTGATCTGGTCCAGGAGTTGTAGGAAGGCTTTCTTCTGAAAGATTAATGGGGCTAACAAAAAGTGAAAGAGCAGGATAGTCATTCCAGGAAGAGGAAATGTTCTGTACCAATATCATCAGATGGAAGCATTACATGTTCAGGACATTAGAAGAAGTTTTATTATAGATAAGTCAGAAGAGAAGGAACACAGTATTCCATTGGAGTTATCTGTTAGTTTAGTGTGGGAGATTTTATGTATGTATTGAACAAATCAAAGCTTTACCTAAATAGTTTTTCTAGATAAGTTTTTCTAAGTTATAAAAGAAATACGGGTACCCTCAAGGCTAATGTTAGTGGTAGGTAAAATGAATATTGGTTTTCCTCTATTTAGTGAAATAAGATAGATTATAGTATTCATAAGGAATTCTAAGTAAATTTCCTTAGGGAGGGTCGGGCAGTTCTCCCGACAGTTTTCTTTCTTCACAGGATGGGGAACAGGGAGTGAATTAATGGTGAGGTTTTAGTGTGAAATGAAATTGTGATATTTACTAATATCTTAATAATATTTTCTTAGTCTTTTGGTACTCAGGCCAACCATATACAGGATATGAACTGAGTATTCAAGGTGTCAGTAACCCCTATTTATCCTTCAGAGGGAACAGCACTGTGGAGAGATGGACTCAAGCCCCCAATATACTGCCCTATTATTTATTTAAATAGGCACTTTTTGTCTAAAAAGGAAGTGTTCATAAGTCTGTTAGGAGGACTCCACGGTTGGTGGAAACAGTTTCTTCTCCTAATTTGTTTTGAGGCCTTATTTGCACCCGTGATTAACACACTGTCCAAAGTTATCTGTGCACAGAAGACGTTGTGAGCCCTTCCTTAGGAAACTCCTGGAAAACAAGGACATAACTGAGCAAGAGGAAGACAGATATAAGAAACAGGGATTCCACACAGGAAAAAAGCGAAGACAAGTTTCAGGATAAAGGTCAAAATAGCGTCCAGATGGCAGCAGTGCACTGGCACAAACAACTTGCCTGCTTGAAAATGTAATCCTACCCTGATACTTGATTGTTAGCTTGGCTGGGTATAGAATTCTAAGTTGGAATAAATGTACCAAATTAAATAAAGGATACGGCAATCAGCTGGGGGTTTGTGCCTGTGTCTCTATGGCACTGCTCCCTCTGAAGAATAAATAGGGTCTAACTCTGCCTTGAATCTCTTGTTTAATCCTGTTTCAATTTATTTCAAAGGAATACATTTTTTGAAGATGTTGTTGCTTTGTATTCTAGATTCCAGTATCCTCAAGAAGTCCAAAAGGATGCTAATTTCCTTATCTTTTCTATAGGACATTTTTCTTTTTGTCTCTGAAAGTTCATAAGATCTTTTAATCCCTAGTGTTCAGCAATTTCACAGTAATAGATCTAGGAGTGGTTTCTTTTCATCCATTGTACTAGTAGTCAGTGGGTCCCCTCAGTGTTGGAATTAATTTTTTTCAAATTTTCTTGAATTAATTTCATGAATGATCCTCCTCCACCCAACCCCTGGGTTTTCTATGTGCATCTTTTTTTTTTTTCATTCAGTACTTTGTTATTCAGATGTTGAGGATCTTGTGATGAATATGTGAATTATCTCACATCCATGCCAACCTCCTTCCAGTTTACCTTTGTTTACTGCAAGGGCTAGAAGGATAGGCACTGTTTCTAAGATCTTTTGTAGCTAGTGTTCTGAATGTGATTTAGATTTGTCTGTACTTCTTTCTGTTCTGTTGGCAGGTATGGCCATGGAAGCTTTTTACTCTGGGACAGCATTAGCAGGCATCCCAGTGTTTGGTCACTAGCTCTGTGAGGTCAAGAAGCGGACTGCGTGCCATCCATTTTGCTTGTATGGATTGTGGCAGGCACAGCCTGACTTTGCAGTTCATAGCAATACCTATGACTCCCCGATCTTGGCAGCAATAACATGCTTCTGGAATTAGTGGCTCTAGTGGCAGTTTGCCACTTCAGGAGGCAGTCTCTGGATGTTAGAAGAGGTGAAGCTCCCTTTGTGGCTTAGTTCTCTAGTACAGTTGGGGAGTTGTACTGAAAGCTCAACTTCAAGTGTGCTTCTTTAGCTGTCTTAGAGATTATGTTATTTAATGTATTGTAAGAAATAATTTCTGCTAAAACTAAATAACATGAATTATTTTCTCTGCAAAGGATTCTGATTAGTATGACTCTCCTAGATTTATTCTTCTAATTTCTTTTTACTTTTTTCCTGTCTTCCAACTCTATTTTTGAGAGGATATTTTCTTAATTTAGTTTCTAACTTTACAGTTGAGTAATTGAACTTTACAAATTCATACACACACATACATATAATATGTAAGTACACTTTTTTCTTTTCTGGGTATTCTTACAGCATCCTGTTTTAGTTTTATGAATAGACCATCCTCTGTTATTTTCCTGAGGGTATTAATGATAGTCGTTGTTATTGTTGTTGTTGGTTTTAAGTTTTCTTCCCCCTGCATAGTCCCTGTATATTCCTGATTGCTTTTGATAGTCTGTTTAGGTCTCTGACTTTCATACTAGAGACTTGGCTCAGTGATTCTTGGTGGTCGGCTCATATTTTAAGAAGAGGACCTTAAAAGTCAGTTAGAAACCCTGAGCATGTCATTGGGTGTTGTTACCTGGGACTTCATGATAAGGTGGCCTGGCTGTGCTGTTTAATGGGGAGGCCCCTGATGTCACCCTCTTCGTGGTTTTTTTCTTGTCCAGGTTAGATTCCCCAGGGAAGGATTTTTCTAATCTGCCTATAAAAAGTATAGTCTGACTGCCAGGGTCCTGGGAGCTAAATACAAAAAGAGGAAAGGGGGCGGGGTGCTCTAAACAAGTATGCAAATGTTCTCTTTGAAGAAAATAACAACAGTAATTATTTTTAATACGTTTCCACTACCCTAAACTGTGGCTGGTACATAGAGGGTTAGAAACGTCAGGAACCTACCCATAAAAGCAGAGAAAAGGATTGGGTCATCTAAATATTTTCTTGAACAGACTTTGAACCATTCTGTTTTTGTTTTTTTGGTTTTTTCTTTTTTTGAGATAGAGTCTAGCTCTGTCACCAGACTGGAGTGCAGTGATGCAGTGTCAGCTCACTGCAACCTCTGCCTCCCAGATTCAAGTGATTCTTTGCCTCAGCCTCCTGCGTAGCAGGGATTACAGGCAGGCACTACCACACCCAGCTAATTTTTGTATTTTTAGTAGAGATGGGGTTTCACCATATTGGCCAGGCTGGTCTCAATCCTCTGACCTCATGATCCGCCCACCTTGGCCTCCCAAAATGCTGGGATTAGAGGTGAGCCACCACACCTGTCCCATTCTTTCTATTTTAGCTCTATCTCACCCCTGCTTCCAAAGGTAGTGATGATGCCTTAAAATCCATAGATTTGGGGAGATTCTTTGATATATATTGGGTGGGTTGCTTTGTGGCTTTTCCCTACTGCCAGCTTAGGGTTCAGCTTTCTTGTGCCTATTTGGGTCATTAACCACCTATCCATTTGCAATATAGCTTGCAAAGTTTTGTTGATGTTGTGTTCTCTTCCATTTCATTTGTCTTTGGGTTTGTGCCTTTAAAAGACAATCTCCTTAGTCACTTTAATGAGGTTTAAGAGAAACCACAAGTAAAGGCATGTGTTCAGACCACAGTCTTGACCTGGAATTTGGTTAACTTTTCTATGAATCATGAAGAATAGAAGTATATTGGCTTTGCTTTCCTTATCATCACATGATTGATTATTAAAATTAATTGTGGACTATATGTCTTTAAACTGTGTATTAAACTTAATTTTGTATGAGTGTGTCTAAGCTTAAAATAGAATGGAGAATAGCAAAAATAAAGAAATGCAGTGTGTCCTAAAAATATGAAGTAATTTCCTTCCCTCGCTGCTAGTAGGACTTGTATCAAGCTGCATTAGCACCAGAACTGTATTCTTTACACTGATTTGATGATACTTAGTGGGAAGCATGTGCAGTCAACATCTCTGCCTTAAACCCCTGGCAAAGGGAGAGGGGTGGGTTTGGTTTTTCTTTAGTGTGTTTTATGTGATGGTAATTTATATTTACCACCCAAATAGTATACTTTTGGGGCATTTACTATTAGGGAGTTGTGGCAACTCAGAAATGATTTGCTTGAGTTCAGTGAAACCTTTCACATCAGCACATTCTCACTGTTCTTCATTCCTGGTGCCTACAGCAAAGATTTAATAAGCCCTGTTTGCAAAACAAAAAGAGAAAAAGAGTAATGGCTCAATGGAAGGCTCCATTAATGTTTCAGGCCACTGACTGTTGAATCCAAATATAGATTTTAGGACGAAGGGCTGAGAAGAGTGAATTTCCTCTAAAGCATAAACCTTTTCATCTTTACTATGAGATTAAAATTGAATCGTGAAAGTGGAAAAATTAATCGTTGGGAATGTGTTCTAGGTATAATGCTTACTTTTTGATTAGAATTCCTTAGTTGCTAGTGATGATAAATTAACAGAATTTTGCTGATTTTCAGGAAAAAAGTAAGGATAAATACATGATTTGCCTTTACCACTTTTTATAAAAGTCATAATGAAATAAAGCACCAAAGGGTAGAGAAATGTTATATGTAGTATAATAGTTTAGGAGGCTTTTCGTTAAGGCCTTAACTATCAAGAGCTTATACATTTCTGGAAGTAAAATAATACCTTTCCTGCCAAAATACCTTCTCATTCATGCTTTGAGCTCTGATGTCACTTCGGGTAGGACAGAAGCTAGATGAAATTCTGTAGTTCCATGTTTGTTGTTTAGAAACTCAGTGCAAGGGATTGCATGCCTCTTTTGAGAGGGTTCAGGAAGTAGAAGGCGTAGCTCAATACCTGTGGATTGGATTCAGGAAAGAAACAGCAAGATATTCTACAGTGCTGGACTAGGAGTTGGGAAACTTGGATTTTAATCTGGATTTATCTGCTCATTAGTTGCAAGTCCTTCTCAATTGCTTTATTGGTGTTTTTTAAAATTCTAAGTTAGCTAAAATGCATGTGGCACAAGAATAATGTGATACAGAATGAGAGTGTTACTTTGAATACCAGGTATAAGTTCAGACTGCACGAAGTGTTGGCAAATGTATAAATAGTTAAAGGTAATGTGAAATGACAAGTCATGAAAGGTGAACAGAATTGTTGGCAATCCACAGAATAATCAATACCACCAAATTCCAGAATAAAATAACAAGAACATGTAATTTGAATTGTTGATGAGTTCTAGATAGCAAAAATTTCTCAGAGATGGTTATTATGATAACCAGCATTTATTGAATACTTAATATGTTAGACCCTGCATTAAGGTCATTCGATGCATTATCTTATTTATAATCTTTATAATAACTTGGATTTATAGTTACTGTTATTATTCCTATTTTATAGATAAGAACATGGAGGTATAAAGTATCCCAACCAAAATCGTACAGATAAGAAATGGCAGCTCAGGCACTTGTAGCTGGGTCTTTTTGACTCCAAAGCAAGGTGTTTTTAACCACTAAGTAATATTTCAAAAATTGGCACCAATTGAGAATTATATCAGAATAAAATATCAGAAATAGCTAATGTTTTCCTCCTCTTTTTTGTGAACTCTAAGCGATTGGGGCAAGTAGAAGTTTTGCAAGTCATATACAAAAAGTGTTGTCAGAGTGTCCTGCCTTGAAGAAGATACTAATCTAACTGAGGAAGTGGGGGATTAAGCAACTGCATAAGGAGACCAGGCAATGTGTAAGCACAGAGAAAGAAGCTAGGCTTGTTTACCCTGGATAAGTGCAAATTCATGAAGACTAAGTTCAGATATCTGAGAATTGTGAATGAAAGGCAAACCAGATTTGTTTTCTGAGACTCAAAAACCATATTCATATATTCCTGTACATGGAGTAAAAGGGCATCCATCCACAAGCAGTAGCAAATTTTCTGTTACTAGGTAGCATCACGTCACATAGATGTCAAGCACATGGCCAATGTTCTTTAGAGTTCTTTTAACCTAAAAATATAGATTGAAGATATTTAAATCAGTTTGGACTAAATACTGAATGCATGGGGAGGATTTCAGGGAGAAGGCAAACCTTGAGCTGATAACTGAGAGAATGGATGTCATTCATCTGTAGATTGTTAACAAGTGCAACTGTTCTGACTAACAGAGAAACTAGAAGAACCAGAGCAGTGCCTGAGTTAATGATTTGGGGCAAGTTTGCCCTTCTCTGGCCCTTGGTGGCCTCCCTTGTGAAGGTAGGGGATTGAGTGTGATGGGCTTTAAGGCCTGTCTATCCTAGGTACTCTCAGAGTCCTGAGGTGGCTCTCCATAGCAAGCCTGCCTGGCCTTAGCAGTTTACCCTGTGGCCTTTGGATATGCCAAATCTCGAGTACAGGAAAATAGACCTTCTTCTTAGAACACTTATTTTGGAGATAGAGGGGCTTATCACGGCATGAAGACTGACTGACTTGGCAATACCTGGAAGAGGTGGCAGACACCTCAGAGAACCTCTCAATTCCAACGTATCAGATATGTTTTGTTTTGTTTTGTTTTAAAGCAATGTTTTTGAATTAAAGTAAAGAATAGAAATATCACAGAAACTTCATGGTCCTCTTAGATTTTCAGATATACCCCCACTAAGTTTTATTTTACCCAGAGCAGGCAGGTGGAAACCTTGAGACTTTTCCTTCTAAATAAGTGTATCATCCTTGCTTCTTGATTTTTCATGGCTAGGCCAGAACAGAGCAGTAATGGGGAAGCAGTGAAGTTTTGGAAAAGCTAGAAAAGCAGTCTCTTGTGTTTCCTGACAAACCTGTGGAATGCTTCCTTATGTCTTTCATCTTCAGAGCTTAAAAAGTATTTATTTCTCATGTGACTTTACACATAAAGGCAAAAACCATGTCAAGGCACAGTGAGAAGCTTTAGAATTAAGTATTTCATACTGAATGTACCTGTCATGGGGCAAAATATATAAAAATGGATTCATAAATAAATTATTAATAGGGTATTCATAAACATTACAGATCCATATACTTTACTGAATATGTGCATATTTTTGGAAAGTTAGCATTGAAGATTGATTTTCCAGAGGAACTACTTTGGTGCCAAGTCATTCTTTGTGTATGCTTGGGGAGAAGACACAGAGGCACAGTCTCTGAAACGCCATGTCAGCGAGTGCCGCCCATCTCGCACTGACTGTTGGTTCAGGTATGCAGTGCATTGGGTTTTTTGTTGGGTTTTTTTTTTTTAATTGCTTTTGGAAAGTGAGCTATATTAGAATTACTGTCCCCTGGAAAATGAATCAAACTAGGATTCCTTTATTGTGTCATTGAAATTTAAAATGAAAATTTGTTGTTTCAGAAATGGAGATGTTGGTACCTTCTGTTTCTGAATTTCCATTATGAATGGAAGACTGAAATCAAGAGCTCTTTGCAGCTGTGCTTCAGGTCATTTTAACCAAAATTCTTTACAGTTATATTTGAAGATATGAATGTGTTTTGACAAGAGGAAATTGTTATATTTTTTTCCTAGTATACCTTTTAAGGATTAGATTAGTCTGCAACCAGTCCCACTCCACAGAATGTAGGTGGCTGATGGATCCTTTGAATCTTAATGACTCGCCGAAGCCTTCTTTTTCTTTGTCTTCTGAATAAGATGTGCAGAGGTAGCTATACAGTTACATGCTGAAAATTGATTATGAAATTTCTTAAAGAGAAGGCAGCCTTTAATAAAATAGGGGTTTTAATATGAAAGAGGAGATTTAATGTTTTTAGTTGTCCCTTATGTTTAAACCTTGTTTTAAAGATAGCTTGTTCTTTTGTTTGCCAATTACTTAAGAGCGTGTGTTGCAGGAAACTTCCAATTCAAAACATGTTTTGAAAACATTCTTTGAGGAGGATAGTCTGACATTTCCATTCACTTTTGCAGAAGAATCCCAGGGGGATTTAAACATTATAGAAGAACAAAAACTGGTCAGTAAGCCAGATCTCAGAACCAAAACTTCCCAGTGGAAACTCTGCTGACTAATTCCAGCCCCGTGATTCCAGCGGGTCATTTTTCTGTAATAAACAGAATATCTGGGAAGTTTTTCACATCTCATAGCCATCTTTGAAAGTATTCAATGTGGGTGCTTTAGGGACCAAGGGGTTTCCATATCTAGATAGTTGGAGATTTAATATTTGAGGCTTCTACCATTCATGAGCACTGTCTCCATGGTTTATGGCATAAATTTTTGTGGTTTCCTTGATCACAATTTTTTACCAATATGATTTTTAATTACCAAAGTAATAGTGGTATACTTGATGGGATCCCGGAGTAGATAGAGGACATTAAGTAGAGACTAAGGAAATCTGAATAAAGAATGAAGTTGATTTAATAATAATGTATCAATATGGATTCATTCATGGTGACAAATGTTCCTTTACAGCTTTTTTGTTAAATCTAACCCTATTCTAAAATAAAGAGTGTATTTTTTTAAATCATGCTTTTAGCAGTATTTCTCTACTTGAGAATTACTCTGTTTACAGAGAAGTAAACACTCAGAGGAACACCGTATCTGTGTGTGTGTTTGTAGTTATAAGTATGAGACATATACACATATTTTTTCATAATTTGCTTTTCTAAATGAACATCTTTCATGTCACTAAATATTTTATAGCATTATAGTTGCATATTTAATTATGTAAAAATAAAACAGAATGCATGTAACTAATCCCTTTTATTGGAAACTGAAGTTATTATCCATATTTCATTATTATAAACAATGTCATGACCTAACCATGTAATTAAAGCTTTATTCACATTCACTATTATTTTCTCAGGAGCAGTTTCTAGAAATGATATTACTGACTGAAAGAATTTGCAAAGTTTCAAAAGTGTTGCCAGCTTTTAGATGCATAAATTTGAATTACATATCAAGTGGAGCTGATTATCTATGAACAATTATATGAACAAATAAACTTACAGTGGAGAGTTGGTAGGCTAGAGCTAGGCTGATTTAAGGGTTCTATCTATCAGTGAATTTATTAATTTATTTATGAATGTATGAAGCCTTGCTGAGAATGACTAGGGGTGGAGTAGTGAACTAGAAGAGAATGACCAAATAAATAAAGCCCCAGGGAGGCACGTGAAAGAGTAGTGAGTGGACACAGGTCAGTTCAGGCTTGAAAAGAAGCAGAGTGCTAGAAACACAGCAGCTCTGTAGATGGGTGTACTCATCTCCTGTTGGGTCCAGTGAGGAGATACACAGTTCTGCTTGAGCTTCAAGCATCGCAAGGTTAAGGAAGTCAGGACCAAGTCCCATAGGCATGGGAAAGTCCCTCTTATGCTCAGTCACCCAGAAGAAGGGTAGGCATTGATGGGCAGTTCATGTAGGAACCTGTCTTGAGATAGGTTAAGATGTGATAGTGAGAAGAGGGCCCTGCCAAGGTATAGGAAGGAGAAAACCAACATCCTGATTTGCACCTCCCAGTCTGTAGGCCACTGGCCTCCAATTTTAGGCAAATTGGAGGGGATCTTCCCCATTCATAGAGATATTCATAAATCCATCCTGCACATCTTCGCTCCAGCCAACCACTAGCCCCTGTACACACAGTTGCTCTGTATTCCCCACCCTTTTGGCAGCTACATTTCAGAGTGATGACTGGAGCTAGGCCTACTCCTAACATTGTCATTATTCTTCCCAAGCAAGCCAGCCCAGATCACCAGCTTCTTACAAATGTATGCATGTCATTGCTAGGAACAGTCCTCATGTGATTTTTCAGTCTGTCCCCCTGCCTTCAGGGAGGTTAGGTAAACTCCAGTCTAGCACAGCTGCCTTCATATCATGACTGACTATAAATGGACTTTCATAGTAAGTTGTGTTTTTGTATTCAGATACACTAAATTTATGAATGTCATCTCTGCTGTTTTACTTCAGCTTGTCATTCTTACCATTTTCTTGATTCAGGTGTTTTCCCACCATACAGTTTAAATGCCTTTTTCGTGGTATTTTGAATGGTGTCTCAAATACTTGAGTTATTTTCTCAAGTCTATTCCCTAGACAGGGATTTGCTTTTCTACCATTATTTAAAGAGTATTCCAATGTAAACTACATCTGTTTGCTGGCTCCCTGGCCACCCACCATGGCCTTTAGAAAGTGAAGATTCAGGAAGTAGTGGAGTTTCAAGAAAGTGTAGAGAAAGCTGCCTCTGACTTTTACCCTTCAATTAGTGGCCCACAAACACTGAACACAGCCTGAGCCTTTCCCAGAATTCCCACTGTTCTGTTCAGATTTGTAGAAAAAAATAAAAACCAGGAGATCAAACCTCTAGACAGCTCACTGGAGGTAACATTACCTGCAAAGTAAGGTGTATGGGGAAGCAAGTAGATAGCAGAGGAATGAAAAGTGTCTGAGAATAATGCTTTCAAAACAGTAGGATAGTATCTGAAAAGTATCCTTGGTTTTTGGATTTTCAAAACAATGAGAAAACCCAGTTGCAGTGGATGAATGTCGGAACCTTATGAAATGTGACTCATCTGACCTTTCAGAGATTGGAACTGCCCCACAATGCTGTTCTGATAACTCTTCTTCTCTGCCCTCTAAAGTCCCTGCTTCCCTTTCTTTCCTTTTTAGTACCGGGGTATACAGAATCGATTCATCATCATCATCAGTTCATGACATGTTATCATTGATCCATGGCATGGCCTTCTTTTTGTATTTGGTCATTTAAAATATATGTCTCTTGCCGGGCGCGGTGGCTCACGCCTGTAATCCCAGCACTTTGGGAGGCCGAGGCGGGCGGATCACAAGGTCAGGAGATCGAGACCACGGTGAAACCTCGTCTCTACTAAAAATACAAAAAATTAGCCGGGCGCGGTTGTGGGCGCCTGTAGTCCCAGCTACTCGGGAGGCTGAGGCAGGAGAATGGCGGGAACCCGGGAGGCGGAGCTTGCAGTGAGCTGAGATCCGGCCACTGCACTCCAGCCTGGGCGACAGAGCGAGACTCCGTCTCAAAAAAAAAAAAAAAAAAAAAAAAAATATATATATATATATATGTCTCTTTTATTGTATTAATGGGAACTGGGATGTTTCCAGATTTTTGTTCTCATGTCTCCCTTTACCTTTCATTTTCAATACAGAGCCCAAATACTCAGCACCAGGTAGCAGGAAGCAATGCATCATGTACCTGGCCTACAGTTTCTGCACTAGAGACGTGGTCCTTTTACTGACTTCCTGTACGTTTCCTGGTTATGACCCTCCCCGTCCTTCAGAGGGTCTTCCTCTCTATGCACATTGAGGCTGATAAGACAAGCCTCAGTTGTACCCATGGCACAGTAAACATGTGGACATGAAGTAAGCATTAATGTACTCCCAAGAGGTTGGGAATGGATTTTTCACTCTCCGGAAAATTTTCACAATCTTCGCTCCTGTGCCTAGTTGCTATGTTTTTTTGTTTGTTTGGTTTTGGTTTTTTCAACGCCAGAAGCAAATTCCTAGCGGTGCCTAACTAAGGAAACTTTCCGCTGGTTTCCCTGGGGAATATTGTGAACAGTATAGCGAATTAGTAAGTACGTTTTAAAATGTTTTCCCAACACCCTTTAGCATAAGACAACTTGGGACATGACAAGGAGAGGAGACAAATGTCAGTTCAGTAATTAATGTCACATCTTAGTCTTTCACTCACAGAGGCAGCCAGTCCCTTCTCAGACTACATGACTGTCGAACATAGGGGTAGAAACAGATTCATGACTTAATAGGTGATGAAAGGGAGTATACACCAAGAGGATGAAAAGGAGCAAGAAACAAATCATCTCTGGGTTGCCCCTGTATTGGTGGTGGGTTCAGAGCAGGCAGCCAGACACCCTCCACGGGCATTTGCTGCCCTCTGTCGCCTCTCAGGAGCTGCCCTACCACTGTGTGGGAATTGTTATCTCTGCTTGGCTTTTTATTGTTCACAGGGGGCAAGTCCTGCCAACCAAGATCCTGTTTCTCTTTTGTAAAAAGAGTGCCTGGAGCTTAGAGAAAGAAAGGCTATGTGGAAAGGCAACAAACATTAAAAGGAGAGGAATAAAATGGATTCTGTCAACTTGTTTGTACAGTTCCTCTCCTTTTTTCCTCATCTCTTCTTAAAATAATTGGTTTAGGACCATAATAGAATTGCCATCAAACAAACCCTGAGGGTCAGTTATCTTGGATGCAAGCAAGAAAATAAAAGTGTACCAAATGGAGTCTGAATGAAAAGAAATATTGATCCACACTGAGAGCCAGCCTGGAGCAGGGAGGAGAGCAAGAAACTTTTTTATCCTTTCGATCAATAATATCTTGATACTAAGTATTTATTCCTGTATCAAAATGGATTACCGGAAAAGCTTTAGGGTACAAAACTCTTTACATATAACTTTGTTCTTTTCCTTTTCTTTTGTTTAAAGAAGGAAAACTCCTATTATGCTTTCATCTTCTATGTAATAAACACATTTATATATTGGGCTGTAAAGGAAATACAAATGACCATAGCAAAACCTTTTTTTTTTTTTTTTTTTTTTTCTGAGACGGAGTCTCGCTCTGTTGCCCAAGCTGGAGTGCAGTGGCGCAATCTCGGCTCACTGCAAGCTCCGCCTCCCGGGTTCACTCCGTTCTGCCTCAGCCTCCCGTGTAGCTGGGACTACAGGCTCCCGCCACTGCACCCAGCTAATTTTTTGTATTTTTAGTAGAGACGGGGTTTCACCGTGTTAGCCAGGATGGTCTCAATCTCCTGACCTCGTGATCCGCCCGTCTTGGCCTCCCAAAGTGCTGGGATTACAGGCATGAGCCACCACGCCCAGCCTTACATATTATTTTGTATGTAATATTTGATTATTCATTGTTTGATAGGAATGATAAATTCAATAAATGGAAATTTCCTTCTTTTTCTTTAAAAGGAAGCTATTTTTTTCTCTATTTTGTTGACATGGCTCATAGTTTAAATTCACCTGACCATTTGTTTTTTGTTGTTTATTTTCTTAGACTTCATGTATTTTTATCATTTTATAGGCTATCAATCGGCTTTCTAGCATTTACTAATTTAAACATATTTAAGGCACGTGGTCATTCAGGTCAAACACCGTATAATGAGAACTTTAGGTACTGTGTTCTTTTATAGTAATTCTTTATAGTTCACAGTTTTGTTTCAGTAAGAATAGGGAAAGGCATAATAGCTCCCTATTAATTTGCATTGCTGACATAAATCGTTTACACAGATTCAACTCAGCGTCAAAGAGGAAAACATTTAGTGAATTTTAGACAGAAGAACAGCTAATGAGGATGAAATGTGTGTTGTGGTTGAATGTCCCAGTGTGTCTGCTAAGAAATTCAGTTTAAGAAAAGGCCATTATCCCATTGTAGTGGTGGACTGAAAAAGATAAATAAAAATAAATTTAAAAATAAATAAATAAGAAAAGGTTATTAGATATTTTAATTGATGTCTTCTCCCAGTACTGGATCAGCTCTCTGAAAGGATTGAAGGTCACATGTGAAATTTGTGGTCAACAGAAATCTATGGAGAATTTGGTGTAGGATAAAATTCGTATCTCAAATCAGTGAGGAAAAGATAAACTGTTAATGGTGTTGGAATAACTAAATCACCATATGGAAAAAATAAAGTTGAATGCATGCATGACCCTACTTCATAAATTTCAAACAGATGAAATATTTAAATATTAAAAAGTCAAACCAGAAAAAAAATTTTTTTATTATTATTATACTTTAAGTTCTAGGGTACATGTGTACAACGTGCAGGTTTGTTACATATGTATACATGTGCCATGTTGGTGTGCTGCTCCCATTAACTCGTCATTTACATTAGGTATATCTCCTAATGCTATCCCTCCCCTCTACCCCCTCCCCACAATAGTACCTGGTGTGTGATGATCCCCTTCCTGTGTCCAAGTGATCTCATTGTTCATTTCCCACCTATAAGTGAGAACATGCGGTATTTGGTTTTCTGTTCTTGCGATAGTTTGCTGAGAATGATGGTTTCCAGCTGCATCCATGTCCCTACAAAGGACACGAACTCATCCTTTTTTATGGCTGCATAGTATTCCATGGTGTATATGTGCCACATTTTCTTAATCCAGGCTGTCACTGATGGACATTTGGGTTGATTCCAAGTCTTTGCTATTGTGAATAGTGCCGCAGTAAACATACGTGTCCATGTGTCTTTATAGCAGCATGACTTATAATCCTTTGAGTATATCCCCAGTAATGGGATGACTGGGTCAAATGGTATTTCTAGTTCTAGATCCTTGAGGAATCACCACACTGTTTTCCACAATGGTTGAACTAGTTTACAGTCCCACCAACAGTGTAAAAGTGTTCCTATTTCTCCACATCCTCTCCAGCACCTGTTGTTTCCTGACTTTTTAATGACTGCCATTCTAACTGGTGTGAGATGGTATCTCACTGTGGTTTTGATTTGCATTTCTCTGATGGCGAGTAATAATGAGCATTTTTTCATGTGTCTGTTGGCTGTATGAATGTCTTCTTTTGAGAAGTGTCTGTTCATATCCTTTGCCCACTTTTTGATGGGGTTGTTTGTTTTTTCAAACCAGAAATGTTTTAAGGCAGATTCTTGGCGTGGGGAAGGAGTTCCTATCTACAACTGAAAATCGTGACACCATAGAAGAAAACATTGATGAATGACTATTTTTTTAAAAAAAGCATAACAAAACAAAACTGCCAAAATGTCATGGTGCAAATCCTCATAAGTCGAAAGACAAATGACATACTGGGAGAATACTCATATCACAAAGGGCTAATCCCCTTAGAATAGAAAAAGCCACTAGAAATCATTAAGAAAAAGATGGTCAACACAATGGAAAAATGGGCAAAAAAAAAATGAAGATAATTCACAAGAAAATAAATACAAATGGACCTCACCAATAATAAGACAAATGCAAATTAAAACTACACTGAGATGTAACTTCTTATCTCTCAAATTGGTAAAAGCATAGCTTGACTACACACTGTCTTGGCATGTATGTGAGGAAATAGATATAGGTTTCTGGTGGGAATGCAAGATGTTACATTGCTTATAGAAGGCCAGTGGTAATATTTATTAAAATTACAAGTATGTTTGCTTTTTGAATGTGTAATCCAATCCACTTCTGGAACTTTATTCTCAAAACATACTTGCAAAATTAGTTATGCAGCATTGTTTGCAGTAGTAAAAGATTAGAAACAACTCACTATCCATCAGTGGGGGACTCGTTAAGTAGTTCATGTTTCATCCTTGGAATGGAGTAAATGTTATGCAGCTATACAAAGTAGGAAGAAGTTTGCTGTGAATTTAGATTTTTTCTATGAATCTTGAGGAGTTCCCAGATAAAATAATAAGGAAAAGAGGGAAGGAGGGAGGAAGGAAAGAAAGAAAATGTATATAATATACTACCTTTTGTGTAAGAAAGGGAGGAAATGAGACTGTCAGTTTATTGTTATTTCCATGTAAAGAAATTATCTAAAGGTATACAGGAAGGCAGGGGAAGAGGAAAGGAAAGGAGTAGATGGACACAGAGATGGGAGTAAGATGTCTCAATATGTTATTTTTTAATTGTGTGAAAATGTATTACGTGTTTAAAATAAAATTTAAAAAAGAACAAGTAGTCAGCAGGCACTGGTAGCATTTATAAAATGGTTTTGAGGTCTTTGAGTACAGACCATCATAAAAGAGCCATTGTATTCAATTAGCAGATGTCCAGCCAATGTCTACTGGATGCCCCAGTGAGTGACCAGATTTCTATTATATTCACAGATGTTCTTTGTTTTGTTTAACCACACTATATTAATAAAGCTCATACTTCTTAGCATTCCCTATAAGCTTAAGCAATACTGACTGCAATTAGGCCAAATATATACCTGCTGAATTGAATTCTTCAAAGTAGAGTTTTATGATAAGGTAAGCCAAGCTTAAAAAGTGAAATATTTTGATAATCCCTGGCATGTAAGAAAATTTAAGAAAACCAACCAGGCTCAACATCTTCAGCTCAAAACACTACTTAGCTGTGTGTTAAATTATAGTGCCAAAATTCATTCACTTTCCATTTGCATCTGATTCATCATTGCTCTAATTTTTAATGTTCTTAAACATTACCTGTTGAAGCTGTTAAAATCCAGTAAGTGCCTTCGCAGACCCAATTAAATGCCCAATTACCAATTTTAGGCTCTTGACTTACATTTTAAAATTAAGTGAACCTCGCCCTGCAGCTGAATTGCTAATAGATAGCAGATCTCAAGGGAAGTAGATTCTCAATGTTCTCTCTCAGGAACATCGTTTGCACAGGTTAAGCGGAAACACAAGTACATCATCGCTGCTTCTATGTCAAACCCCTTGCGCTACCCCACACTAATGTGAGTTTAACTATGGGTGTCCTTGCAAGAAGAGGAAGGAGATTGAGGGCAAACACGTGTTGTCAGAGCCTGGGCAGGGGCACTGGAAGAATTTCCTTTTCAAGAAAATAATAGTGCCTTTGTGTTGAGGCCAGGAAACAAGACGAGGAAGTTTGGAGTTCTGCTTTTCAATATAAATATGTATTTAACAAGATTACTTCCTAAACATTAAGTTTGAGCATAGAGTATCCAGGATTCTTGGCCAGGATATGAGTTGTCTTAAGATTCATCCCAGGTCAAGCCATTCTAAAAGAAATCAGCTGCTCTCTGGCTGGTTTTATTTCTGTACCTGTAAGGTGGGCCTTCCCCGGTTAGTAGGGTTCCTCTTTTTAGTTATGGAAGCACAAGGGTAGTTTCAGAGTTAAATGAGATCTGCCTTGCTTCTCTTTTCCTTGATCCTTATCAGCCCTACCCATCCTTCCAGCCACAGCCCAAATGACACTGCTTTCATAAAGAAGCTGCCCTGCATCCACCGAAAACCCACCTCTCGCCCCACCCCTCCACTCCGTTTGGTGTTATACACTTGTAGCGATAAGAAATGCATGTTGCCGTATTTATCATATCCTGCTGCTATTTCAGCGCTTAGGGACTTGTTATTTCTCTTCTGAAATGTGAACCCCCTGATGAATATGACTGCGCTTCAATCACCTTGTACCTATTAACACCCCTCAACTCATTTCCCCTTCTTCCACCCTTACCCCTTTGTGTCACTTTTCCTTCAGTATGCACACAGTAAATATTTTTTGATGAATGTTATTTGTGCCATCAGAATTTTCCAGAAGAATAGTCACACTGCTTTATGATTCAAGTGTTGGCAGTTTTAATTCCTCTTAAGTGAAATAGAAAATTTACATAAATGTCTCATATTCGGCTATGATTCGCTCCAGGGGAATTTAGGAAAGTTATGAGCATAACATCTTTCCACTCCCAACAGAATAGCTTTCTCATAGCATGAAGCTCCTTCCTGCCAAGAGTCCTCCCCTTGCTACCCCCACCCCAAGAGTTCATCTGGCAATCTCTTTAAGAATCTCAAATGAGTCCTAAAACAATGCCTGGACATAAAGGTTGAAGATTCTCTGTGTGTTGGATGTTTTAAAATGAATAGACATTATACATTTTCAGCTTTTATGTAAAGATCAATCATACTCTTTTTATCCATAAAATAGTGTTCTGTTTCTCATTTTATCAGTGAGACCTCCAGGCTTGAGAGAAGGGCATCACAGCATGCAAGATGCACTTCTGTGACTCATAGAATTGTAGAAGGTCAAAACTAGAAGGCGCTCTTAGGGTCTTTCTCATCTGGTTTTGTCCTACAAATGATGAAATTGATACCCAGACAGGAAAAGACTCATGTCTGAAATGTCCATGGACAGGCAGGCAGAATGGGCACAGGAGCCCCAGCCTCCTGACTCCTGGTCCAGGGCTTTCTCTCTGATGCTTCCTCCTTGTTAGAGTTGTTGCTGTTACTCAGTTAGCTGCAGTCAGTGCTAATGGGTACAAGGGTCATTCCCCATGTAGAGCAGCTTCCTTTGCAGAAGGGATTGCTTAGTTTCTAGGCCAAATCCTGTGCTGTTTTGGCCCATGATGGAGCAGGTGAGGAATGATAGGGTGATTTGATAGTAGAAACATTGGCTTCCACTGGAGAGCCATTTAATGAGTATGTTCCCACTGACAGGGAGTCAGGAAGGGGCGTCCCCTTCCTCTCAGGAGACAGCCGGTCGATGTGTAAATTCTTTGAAAGAGCCACTATATAGTTCTGGGACCCCTGCAAAGGGACCTTGTCTAAGACTCCCAGCAGGAAACATTTTATGTATTCTCACATAAATTTCCTTTTACTTTGTTGTCTCAGCAAACAACTTTTTTCTCATATCTGAAAAAGTCACTTAATTAGCTTTATTCTTTGAATTACGATGACCTTCCACCTGTGACAATGCATGGACCATCCTAGCTTTCTGCTTGGCTTTACGCTTTGGTGAACAAAGCGTGTTTACATTTGGGAGTGATTTGGATTCTGGCTGTGTTTCTCCAGAGCCTTTCAAGGATAGTGGCTGAGACAGCATGGATGGGATGGAGCCTAGAGCATAATGAGGTCTGTACCTGTGGGTGGAACTAGGGCAAGGGGCTTTCAACACTCCTCTTCTGAACATACTTGAGCAACACTTTATGGAAATGTTGACTGGAAATGGAGGCTAGTAGTATAGTGAGTCCCATAATACAAATGTGAAATTAGGGCATAAGCACTGGACATCAGAATCCGAGTGATTATTCCTCTCATCTCCCTTGCCCCTAGCTTTAATAGGAATGCCCTCCCCACAACACTCTGCCCTCAATTCAGACAACTGGCCAGAAAATATTCCTTGTACCCTCAAAAGGAGGAGAGAGGGAATGAGAAATTTTCCAAGGAGAAAGCAAGTGGTTTTTTCTTCCTCCATCTCTTAAAAATTGCCATTACTTAAAATTTGGAAGTTCCCATTTGGTGTGCTCAGTGAATACTAACTTTAGTTTGTGATACTACAAATGCTTCCCTTATCTCATTTGTAGGGCAGCAGAATTGACAATGAAGGGCTTTTGCACCTGCACACCAGCAAAAGAAGGCACTTGTCTATCCAAGGTGGGCACAGTGGTCTGTGCATTGTTATACACATTGTCTTAGGAAAAGAGTATGCGCAGGAGTTCAGGCAGACACAGCCACCTTCAGTTACGCTTGGACACTGTTCCTATGTTCTTCTCCTACACCCTCATTGTTACCGTCAGTCAGAGAAGAATGAACCAGGGTGCAGACTTTCATCTGCAAAATTAATCTCCTTACAAAGGAGTCCTCAGGAAAAGGGAGAAAGTTAGTGGTTGTTGTCTAACACTAAGACAGAAAAACAAATGTCACACACAGAAGGCAGTGACCGTTCCCGTACTTCCTTCTATGGGGACACCACAGTGACTTCAGTCCAGAGATAGAAGTCACTGTTTTCATTGTTCATTTCTTAGAATCCCAAACCAATCACGTCATAGCCATTTCCACTCTACCTTTTACTTGGTTGCCTCTGGAAATGTGGCTTTTTCACCATTCACTGGGACATGTGAGAGTGACTATTCTGTGTATTCATTTCTCTCCCCTGAGGGATTCAGTTTCTTCTCTTTCTCTGAGACTTTCTTCAGACTTGCCTTCCTCTGAAAACTGCCCTGGCTCTTCTGGCTTGTTGAACCCTCTGTTGGCCCTGAACTACCATTTCTTGCTTGAATTTTTTTTTTCATCTAAATGTAACCTGAAAACCCTTGAGAAGAAGGGACTATATTCTATTTTGCCTAGAATACCAAACTACTAATAAACAAGATCCTATTGCAAGGTTATCAGGGGATACATTCTTATTCGAGGGAGGCTTATGCATTCTGAATTTAGGATTTTTTTATAAATTCATGACGAGTTTGGCTGAAGCTTCCCTTTGCACCACCTGTAGGGCAAAAATACTTCCCAAGCAAATGAATAGAATGAATAAGATATGTACAAAAACAGCTTAACCTATTAAATTAAAAATAAAAAGCAACCTAGCAGTTTAGGACCAACCATTTACTTGCAAATAGCATGTTTCCTTTATGTTTCTGAATTAGATTCGTACAACAAAGTCCCAGAATGAATGTTACAGAGAAAAATTAAAAACGTTTTGGGAAAGGCAAGAAGTGTGAGCTGGAGTGCTGAGGAAAGCCATGTGGCAGAGGGAGGATCTAGACTTGGCCTGTGAAGGACGGACACACGTTAGATTTGGAGGAGGTGGCTGTGAAGGCATCCCAGGGTCCTGTGCCAGGTCCTGGAAGGAGTTGGCCACTTCAGCGGTGTCTAGCCTCTAATGGAGTTTGGTCATGGAGGTGTGGAATTGAAAGTGAGGCTGAATAGGTGAGGACCAGCCAGACATTGTGTATTTGGGCACAGTTATGATGATCCATTACATTGCATTACTTAGAGAATCAAACCTTTATTTTTCTAGAAATAAGTTCTATAATTTAGACTTGAACTATCAAGACTTCTGAGTAATTTTACCCATCAGAATAACATCTTCTACATGTGACAAGACAATTGACAGCAGTGATAAGGACTCACAGCCAAGCCATTTGCACAGAATTCTAACTATAAGGGTTAAGGATGATGTCCTGTGGTCAAGAGGGCAGCCTTTGCACTGCCACTGGGTGGACCCTGGCATCTCCCTACTCTCATTGACATCCTTGACCTCTTTAGCAGAGACATATAGGAGAGAGGCATTCATTCTATCCTTGTAACAGCATCACACCCTGAAATGGCCTTTGTTAGTCACTGTGTCAGTCAGTTCCTCTAAGACTGCTTAGAATTGGCATGATTTTGCCAGCGCTTAGGGTTTTGTGTGATGGCCTATGTGTCTGCGCTATACAGGATCTCAAGTGCCTTGGAACTCCAAAATGTGCATGCTTAGCATTGTATGTTATCACTGATTTCAGGTATGAAGTCACAGCAGCTGAGAAAAGATTCAATAAAAAGACACTTGGAGAACTGTGGCCAGTTATCTTATTTGTAATTCCTGATTTGCCAATGTAGGTTTGCATTGGCAGGCTCAAATGCATTTGTCTTTCATCCTTTTGTTTTGTTTTGTTTTTGTTTTTGTTTTTTCAGCCCAGAGGTCTTTTATTTTTATTTTTTTAACACCTATTATGCCATGAATTCATAGGGAATAGGTTCCAGCAGCTCAGGCTCCTTCCCATTGGTTCTCACAAAGTGTGTTTCTCTGGGTGGAGCAGGCTGGCGCTTCAGTTGAACCCAGGTACCTTTCTCTTTGGCTTCTTTCTTTTTCTGATCATTTTCCTTCACGCGTTTCAGGAAGCTGTCTCGGCTCTTAGAGTGCTTAATGTGCTCAATACGCACATTAATTCTCTTGGCAAGAATCTTGCCCTTAACTTGTTTGTTTACATCAATGCCAACAGCATGCTGGGTAACATTGTAGACTCTTCCAGTTTTGCCATGGTAACGCTTGTGGGGCATTCCTTTTTGAACAGTACCCATTCCCTTGATGTCTACGATATCACCTTTCTTATAGATTCGCATATACGTGGCCAAAGGAACAACTCCATGTTTTCTAAAAGGCCTAGAGAACATATATCGGGTGCCTCTCCTCTTTCCCTTTGTGTTTGTCATTTTGGCAAATTACTGGAAGATGGCGGTTCCGGCCGAAAGGGCTTTTTTTGTATTTTATTTTGCATTTTACTCCTCAATGCTTATCCTCTGAGACCCATTTGGATTTCTTATTCATACTAGAGTGTGTCTAGGAATCTGCTGATTTGCTAATAGACTAAAATTTCTGTTTGAAAAAGTAAGTCTTCATGGGAATTTTGGCATAGTTTAGTTTCTCTGTTTATTTGTTTAGTATTGTTAGTTCCTGAAGAATTTTCCTTCTTTATAGAAGTGCTGGTACTGCTTAGTGCTAAGGTATGCAGGAGGCCTGGCAAAGGCTAATTAAGAAATTAGTCTGTTGGCCGTGGAGATCTGGGCCCATGGAGTCAGATGGAGGCACCAGATTGTTAGTAAAGACTCTCAAGCAGATGCATTGCTTTTGTGGCCTCACACATCCCAGAGAGGCAGATTCTTATAAAGTTACTAGCTCTGATGAGTCAGGTGAATGTTTTGATCCATGGTCCCAGGCAATGATATTTGAGTTTAGGTTATGGGAAGACATCAGAGTTCCTGAGTTAGTGATCTTCACATTTGGAAAATGTGCTCCATTCTTCTCATAAGCCATCCAGGCACCATCCAGTAGTGGGCCATGGCTTGAAAGCAGCAACGTCGTGCAGACAGTCCTTGCTCTGGAGAGGACAGATTTTATCATTTGCTTCTGCAGGTAGTAAATATTCAGCTGGTTGCTGCTTTGTGAGTGTTCTTGTGACTTTTGCCCCTGACAGCATCCTCTGGCACATTCCTAATGTACAGCTTGATGAAGCAAGACCTACAGCACGTATTTATGGAAGTTACTCTTTCTTGATGGGAGTTATTCAAGCCATGGCAACTGCCGGTTACACCTGCCAACAGACTTCACACAACACCTTTCATCTTTTAATCTTTTCTCCCCCGTGCCATCTTCCTACTTCCAAAACCTATCACCCAATATTAATAGTGATCGTTTAATGGATATACTCACTATTGATACTTACCGTGTGCAAAGAATTCTGCTAAACACCTCGCTCTACTTTGATTGGGAATGGGAGCTGGAGAAGGCATAGAAGTAGAAGCCATGCCTCTCCAGTGTGAAATTCTTTAGTGAGGAAAGGAAATAGCTTTTTCTGCCTTAAGCAGTTTAAAATAGGCTTCCTGCTATATGAAAATAGTGAAAAAAGAACATAATGGGATGTAAAATATTGGTGTGGCTTCTAGAGAAAAAAAAAAAAAACATGTTTCAAATGTCAATTACATTTTTCTCTGATCTCTTTAAGTATGTGGCCAAAGAATGAGCCTATATAGCACCATGGCAGATAACAAGATGGCCATGAGCATGTAGCATCATAGTTTTTAAAAATTCAGGCATACTCAAATAGCAGTGCTGACCAGTCCAACTCTGAATGTGAACTTGTGTTTCACATTTTTGTGATGTGTTTTTAAACCATTCCACTTAGATCTGAAAGGGGGCATGGAGAGCTCAGCTAGGGTCAATGGAGGACCACACAGGTGGTGGTGATGGGGTAGGGAGTCTATTTAGGAAGATTAAATGAACCAGGACAATTTGAACATGAAGAAAACTGGAGACCGTTTAAATGACAGATTTCAAGAGTATGAAAATATAAGCAAATGCAAATGGCTGTAGTCATAACCTGAAAGAAGAGTTTCTTATCACACTTTTTAAATATTAGGATGGGTTGTAAATTATTTTTATGAGAGTAAAAAAAATAACACTGGAATAATGTATCTTAGAAGGTAACATGCCCAAAGGTAACATGTGGAGTGGAGAATAAACATCTTGAGATATCTTCCCACTCTATAACTCTGTATTACCTTGATTACATAGGCAGAAGTACAAACTGTACATGTAAAATCAGTTAAGTGAACTTTAATTATGTCAAATTGGTGTAATAGGCTGAACAGAACTTTAGCTTGTACATTAAAAGAATGCAAAACATTGCTTTTGAAGGAGCCAATAGAAGTTATAATTCGTAGCGTTTTGTTGATCTAAGGACTTGACATATTTGGCCCCTCGTTAAGTACAGCTTTAAACCTAGTATAGGTTACCTTCCAATGCAGAGTTGATGATTTCTGCCTCAAATTTCAGTCAAAGTAAACTGAGGTTTTAGTTCCAAAATAAGTTTATGCAAAGGGCTTGAAAATTCAAAATTAGCAGGTCTGCTTACTGGCATGCATGATCCTTTGATAAATTTATTCTCTGCCTAACACAAACCATACTATACATAATGGGTGTTCCTGTTACTCATTTTTTTAATATAATGGCCTTACCTTCACAGTGGAAAACAGTGACATCCAGTAAAACTAAGGAACCATACTTCATAGTGTACACACCAAAAAGTTGGATAAGCACTGAGCTATATCCTTGAACCCCATGGAACAAAGTTTAGGGACCACTTTTAGTATTTATTGAGAGCAACAGCTTCTCTCTGTCATAGAGTAATGGCTCAATCTGGTGACTGTTCTCTTTAGATTGGCTTTATCAGAATAATCTCTACTTTAGGCTGTAAGTCTGAGGGAGGGGACGATACCATGGGACAGGTAGATGGAAGTGTGCAGACATCATAACAGCCGAGTTTTGAGAAGAGCAAGTGTTTTGGTAGTTGTGGCTCATCTCCGTAAAACAGTTTGTCCTCCAATTATGTTGCGATTTAGGCACAAAGTATCAGTGGAGAATTGAATAGAGAAAGCTGAGCATATCACCACTTATCCAGCACCAGAGAGTCGGGTATTTTATTTCTTTTGTTCTGAATCTTCATCAAGGCTGTGCTCTGGAAAGACCCCCCAGGGATTTTTCTTAGGAAGAAATCATTTACCACAAGTGGCATCATTTATTTTGGGAATGATTCATAGGCTGCCACATAAATACTAATGATGTGCATAACAATCTGTTTCACCTTGGTATCTGCACAGAAGTCACAGAGATGCCAGCTTTCTGTATGAGAGAAGCTGCTCTTTACCACATAGCGGGATTTGGTAGTCAGGTGTGCCTGCTTATTCTTTTTTTGTTTCCCCATATTGCCTGAAATGACCCTGGATTTAAAAAAAAAAGAGAGAGAAAGAGAGAGAGAGATAGCCAAAAAAGATAGTGGGGCAGGTGAAATATTGCTAATCACAGTCACCAGTACATACAGCAAATAGATGGTTATTTCTGATCAGAATGGAGATATGTCATGTGATGCATATTTGAGTTAAAACTCTCAGTGGGGCACCCTACCATGTACCTGAAGAATGCAAAGACATAGTCTTGCATTTTCAGGTTATTTACAGTCTGATAGCACTGCAGGTAAATAAAAATACAAAGAATTATCTTTATTTTCCTGACATGTACAAAATGTGATGTTCAATAAGCAGTGGCCTCCAATTCATTAGGCACTGAGGTACGAACATGCCTGGGACTTGGTGAGTGACCTTGAAGATTTTGGTCTGGAGAGTCAACTGCAATGAAGAGTGGGTTAGACTACCCCTTTTCTCTCTGTTTTTACTACTACCATCTGATCTAAGCTAGGGGCAGCACCTCTCTCTTGGGCTATTGCCGTAGAAGTTCCAGAAGGGTTTCCCTGCTTTCATACCCATTCCTGCCATGACCTCTTTGACCTGCAGCAGTTGGAGAACATTTTTTATAATGCAGGTCACATCTTTGACTCCCCTGCTTCGTGTTTACAAAGCCTTGTTCACCAGTCTCCATAATCTGCACTTGCTTTCGTCTCTGATTCCATGTATAGATATACCACAGTTTATCCGTTTTCCTGCTGAGGGACATTTGGGTTGTTTCCAGTGTTTGGCTATGACAAATAAATCTGCTCTGAACATTTGTATACAAGCCAACGCTTGGTATCCTTAGTATTTTTAATTTAATTTTTAATAGTAGGTGTGTAATATCTTAGTGTGGTTTTAATTTGCATCTCCCTGATGACTAGTAATGTTGAACATCCTTTAATGTGCTTATTTTCCATCCACACCTTCTTTAGTGAAGTACCATTTGTTGAAAAGACTGTCCTTTCTCCATAGCATTGCCTTTTCACTTTTGCTTATTAATTTAGCTTTCTTTTGTTGAATTTTGAGAGTTTCTAAATGTATATTCTTGATACAAGATTTTTGTTGTTGTTTGTTTGTGTGTGTTCAGAGTCACACTCTGTCTCCCAAGCTGGAGTGCAGTGGCATGATCTCAGCTCACTGCAACCTCTGCCTCCCGGGCTCAAGCAATCCTCCTACCTCAGCCTCCTGAGTAGCTGGAACTATAAGCATGCTACCACACCCAGCTGGTTCCTGTATTTTTTGTAGATACAGGGTTTCACCATGTTGCCCAGGCTGGTCTCAAGCTCCTGAGCTCAAGCAATCTGCCCACCTCAGCCTCCCAAAGTACTGGGATTATAGGCATGAGCAACTATGCCCGGCAGATACAAGTTTATCAGATATGATTTGCAAATATGTTCTCACAGTTTGTGGCTTGTCTTTTCATTTTCTTAAAGAGCGTGAGTTTTTCATGAAGTCCTACTTATTAACTTTGTCTTTCATAAATTGTGCTTTTAGTGTTATATATAGGAAATCTTTGCCGTAACCCAAGGTCATAGTGATTTTCTTCTTTGTTTTCTTCTAAAAGTGTTGTAATTTTAGGCCTTTACATTTAGATATATCATCCATTTCGATTTATTTTTTGTGTATAGTACAAAGTATGAAATGAAGTTCCTCTGTGTACATGTGGATATCCAGTTGTTCCGGTACCATTTGTTGAAAAGACTGTCCTTTCTCCATAGCATTGCCTTTTCACTTTTATTGAAAACCAGTTTTCCACATACGTACGGGGCTTTCCAGCCTCTCTATTCTGTTCCATTGATCTATGTGTCTGTCATGATGCCAGTATTACATTGTCCTGATTAGTTTAGTGTCTTGATCAATTTGTGCTTGTTGTGACACAATACCTGAGACTAGGCAATTATCAACCACAGACATTTTTTCATACAGTCCTGGAGGTGCTGATCAAGATCAAGACACTGGCAGGTTCAGTATCTGCTCAGAGCCCAGTGTGTGTTTCCAAGATAGTGCCTTGATGCTGCATCCTCCAGAGAGATGAATGCTGTGTCCTCATATGGCAGAAGGGCAAAAGAGCCAAGCTAGTTCCCAGGTCCCTTTTAGAAGGCACTAAATTCATTCGTGAGGTTGGAGCTCTCATGGCCCGATCTCTTTCTCAAGGGCCTACCTCTCAATACTTTTGCAATGGGGATTAGGTTTTAACATGAATTTTGCAGAGTACATAACCATCAACCATATTACATTTAGTTTTACAAGTCTTATAATCAGATAGTGTAAGTCTTCCAACGTTTTTTTCCCATAGTTGTTTTCGCTCTTCTAGCCTTTTGAACTTCCATATGAGTTTTATAATTAATGTGTCATATTCTACCAAAAAAAAAATCCCACTGGAATTTTGATTGAGATAGCATTAAATCTATAGATTTATCCATTACAACTGTGACTCTCTTGTTATTTTAGTGGTTTCATTTCGTTATTTTAGAGTTTATAGCCTATATCTTTAGCATACTCTACCTTCAGGTAATATGCTACTTCATGTATAGTATGAGAACTGTCCAATAGTTCACTTTCATTTCTCCCATCCCAAATTTTGCTACTGTTGCTATACATTTTACTTTTTCATATTTTATAAACTCAATACTATATCATCTTCATACCATATTTGTTGTACAGGACTAGAGCATTGCTTGTCTAGGGCTAATTATTCCTCACTAATGAAGTGGGACTTTTCTGTGTATTCTACTCAGTGCCCCAGGAATCTTGAGGTTTTAACAGTCTGGATAACGGAAACAGGCACTATAGCCAGCCGTATCCTCTATTCATTTTGAGTGATTATTTTTTAAACCTCAGGTAGTTTCCTCACAAACATGTGATGGGAATCACTCATTTGAATTGTCATGGGCAAATCTCTGCAGATTTCTAGAGTTTTGTCTGTGTCTGTCTTCTCTAGTACTCTGTCTTAAGAATTTTAGCCACCTTGATATCCCTGGGTTCTCAGCACTCGCTTCAACTCAGGGAATCTGCCAGTCTCTTCGTGGGTTATTCCTCCCTGCACCACAGCCTAGAAACTCTCTCAAAGCAGTAAACTAGAACAATTGTAGGGCTCACCTTACTCATTTCCCATCTCTCAGGGGTCACTATGCTTCATTGCTTGATATACAACGCCTTAAAAACCATTGCTTCATATATTTTGTCCATTTTGGGTTACTTCAGGTAGGAGGGTAGACATAGCACTTATCTGGATTGGATGTAGCCACAGGATTAGAATTGTTGGGTCATAAAATATGTACATGTTTAGCTTTAGTAGATACTGCCTAGAGTTTAAAAAATTAAAAATTAAAATAATTTTTTAAATTAAAATAAATTCAGCTAATTTTAATTTTAGATAATTTTTATAATATAGTTGATCTTGGTTTTAACCCGAGTGTGTTGCTGGATTTTACTCCCCAGTCGAACACAATAGAGAGAGAAGGTGGCAGGTTCTTAGTGATACCATGCACTTTTTTTAGAAGTTCGGTGCTGTATCCCTTCATTTACAATGTATGATTTAAAATACTGAGGAAGGGATGGTGGTGGTGGTGAGGAGGGAGGAGAGCCAAGAGAGCAGATAAATCTGCCTTTGCTTGACTGATAGTGGTAATTATATTTCACAGCTTATGCTTGCCAAGTAATAGCAGCTTTGATTTTTCCAAAAACCTAGTGATATTATATGTTTAGTATCTAGTCCATTTAAAAATTCTCTGTGTGTTACTCTTTCTCCTTCAAATTTGAGTCCCTTTCTTTCCCTTTGGAATGGCCTTTTCACATTAGAGGAGATCCACGTGCTCATGACATCCTTCCATGGTTCTTTTAGACCTAACCTATGTGTTGAAAGAGGATGCTCAGCAGCAGGTGCGTGGTGTCCGGGAGCATAGTCACAGGCCCTTCCCTCACCTGCTTCCTTAGCTGCAGAAACGCTTCCATCTCTTCTCATTGTAAAGGGGTTCTTAGTTCTAAGACTGCTTTTTAGCCGCTCTTCTAGGTAAAATATGCATTGAATTTCTACCATGTATGACATTTTCCTGAAGAGAATTGCTGTTTGCCCTACACTTTTCAGTATATAATGGATAATGTTAAAGGAAAGCATAATATTAAAGAAATCTCTTTTTCGAGTTTTTATTTTCAGCCTTTGAGCTTCTTGTGGAGAAACTTAATACATTCTTGAGTCAAGTGGCTGCTTCTTTGAAGCCTTTGTTTTTTGATACTCTGTAAATCTCGCCTAAGAATAGATCAAAAATGATGTTTACATCTGTTACTAGAATTGAGGAAGTAAGAACAGAATAAGACTTTATGACTGTAGTTAGTTAACCCCTTCCATTATCCTCCTTGTTTAATACCATAGGTGGAATTGGATTTAATCCCTTTCAGAAACCATCAGTTGTCACAACTCTGGACATTTACTGTCTTGCTCTGACCTGTTTGTTTGTTTGTTTCACAGTTATATTACATGAAACAGACATGTTATATAAACTTTCCATATAAAATATAACTATTAGTTTGCAGTAACTAATATTAACTAGGTTTTATAATTCATCATGTGTGTTCCCCTTATCCAAAATGCATGCAAATTTATTTTCTCTGCAGGTCTGTGGAGAAATGTCTAAGGAAGTTAAAAAATCAAACACATTGGGAAACCTCGGGTTGTTGAGTCTCCCTGAAATCAGATTTTCAGGAAGCCCGAAACAAACAGAATCACTTAAGAGAGATGCTGCTAGAATAAGGATTGGAGGAAAAGAGATTGTTGTAAGAGGTTTTAACCCCTAAATTCCTCTCTTCTAGTCTTTGATATTTCTATAACTTCTTGGTTATTAACATTTTCTTTAGTCTTACTTGTAGTTCTTGGGATACTCCTCTTTTCTAGTAAGAAAATGTTCAAATTCCTTAAAACTGTGGCTGAATTTTGAAACTAAACAATTGAAACTGAAGTAAGTTCATGGTTTCTTGTGGGCACAGGAACTCTTCTTCCTTTTGTAGAGGAGCCATCAAAGGCATCAAAAGCAGCCACCTGACTCAAGAATATATTAAATTCTCCACAAGAAGCTCAAAGGCCAAAAATTAAAACTTAAAAAAAAACTTTCATTCCCTCACTGATTTATACATGCATACCTCAGTTAGTACTTTGTATCCATTATAATACAACCATATCATGGTCCTAGTCTGGGGAGGGCAGTGGGGAATTCAAGCCTTCCAGGGGTTAAGGTTCCTAATTTTAAGGTTAAAATGTAATAGTCCAGGACTACCTGTCATTTACTTGAAAAAGAAAGTATCCTTTCAAAATAAAAATCTACATATTTTTACACGTAATAAAATTATCAACAGCATAAAGAAGGTTTAAAATTGGCCGGGCGCGGTGGCTCAAGCCTGTAATCCCAGCACTTTGGGAGGCCGAGATGGGCGGATCACGAGGTCAGGAAATCGAGACCATCCTGGCTAACACGGTGAAACCCCGTCTCTACTAAGAAATACAAAAAATAGCCGGGCGAGGTGGCGGGCGCCTGTAGTCCCAGCTACTCGGGAGGCTGAGGCCGGAGAATGGCGTGAACCCGGGAGGCGGAGCTTGCAGTGAGCTGAGATCCGGCCACTGCACTCCAGCCTGGGCTACAGAGCGAGACTCCGTCTCAAAAAAAAAAAAAAAAAAAAAGAAGGTTTAAAATTAAAAGGGACTAGATTTTTAAAGTACTAACTAGATCTCATGTGGCATTAAAATGGCACATTCCAAAAGTAATGCCACTTTCTTGTTGGCATGTGGAAGCATTAAAACCAGCTAGTACCACCTGCAAAGTTGGTGTAGGGCAAGCACTTGCTCTATTATTTGCATAGTTGCTAACTACTCTGGACGTAGTGTTCTCCTTCATATTAAAGCAGCCTTCCTATAGAATATTTTAGCAAGATTTTTTTTTATTTTTCTCCTTCTACTGAAAGACTTACCCAAACTACTTTACAAAGGAAGACATTTTCATAAAGTGGTTCCTTTTTGGCATCCCTTTTGGAAAAATTTCCTAGACTTTCCATTGTCTCTTCTTCCACTTGTGGAGATGAGAATGTGGTATATAGTTGGATACCTAGGAACTAGTGATACTAAGGAACTAGTGATTCAAAATCAGGAAACTTCTGTCTGGAAAACTTTTTTCTTTGTGAATATCTCTTCAGTAGACTGAGGAAATCTGCTTCCCAAAGCCCTATGTACTGATTTTATTGTTTCCTTCCACCTTTGGAGTTAATGGAGCAGGAACTGTTTAAGGGCATCCTACATTTTTCCCCAGTGGCTTGGTGCACATGACTGAAGTACCACCGTTTTTGTTGTTGCTGTTCTTTTGAAAAACAAAAAAGAAACAGACCTTCCTTAAAACATACAGATTTAGGTCGGGCATGGTGCCTCAACCTGTAATCCTAACATTCTGGGAGGACAAGGTGGGAGGATCACTGGAGCCCAGGAGTTTGAGACCAGCCTGGATAACATAGACCCCTATCTCTACAAAAACTTTAAAAATTAGCAGGATGTAGTGGCACATATCTGTTGTAGTCCCAGCTAGTTGGGAGGCTGATGAGGGAAGATCGCTTGAGCCCAGGAGACGGAGGCTGCACTAAGTCATCACTGCAACTGCTGCACTCCAGCATAGGCAACAGAGCAAGACCTGTCTTGAAAACAAAACAGAACAAAAAATGTGCAGATTTAAGAATCCCATGTCAGACCCCTTTGGGTCCAATTGGGAATCTGGCAAGAGAGCCAGATTCTAAGATGGGAAGGAAGGAACAGAAGGAGAAGGGGAGGGCCCCAGAGACAAACTTTTGACCATTTCAAAAGTTGGTCTGGTTTGCAACTCTGGGTTACATAGCCTGCAGGGTCTAAACATTTGTTATGTCCCCAAATTATAACACACTGAGAAATAGTATGAGAAGCGAAAGATCAATCCTGTGTGGAGAGCACCATGCTCCATTTCCCACTAACTACAACAGAGCGGATGTTTCCCTGTTCTGAAAGCATTTAAGGTAACAAACTAGATATTTTTGCTTTTATGCTTTATAAACATTCAGCCATCTTGCCTGATAGAATTGCTGACGCAGCAGCCTCAGACCTGATATTTGTTTCTCATGGATATTGTGAAATCCACCTAGAATTATCATACATTAGAGCTTTGGAAGAGCAGTAAGGAAACTAGCTTCAAATACTTATTTCTCACCTTGGCCACATAGCCTGTTCTGTCACCACAGCAGCACCAAGAAGCCACAGTCAGTTACTTCCTGAACCCTCATTTCAGAAGCTCGCTTTTTCCTTTTCCCTTAGTCACCTCTGGCACAGTCACACAGCAGCCCTAATAAGATTCTGTGTGAATACTGCCTTTTTTTGCCTCTAGATTATTTATTTTTCATCAGCACTCTTGTTGAAATCAAAATGTCTGGTGGTTAGACTCAAGCAGAGCAGAGAGCTGAAGCATACCACAAAACACGGACCTTCGCTTAACTGTAAGGTCAAAATAGGGCTGGGCGTGATGAAAGTTTAAGGCATCTTAGGTATGTAGGTGTGGTAAATTCTGCTTTGTCACCACCCTGAACATCAAACTATAGCTATTGGGGGTGGAATTTGTTTTTCTTTTGCTCCTTTTCTTTCTTTCTTTTTCTTTCTTTCTTTCTTTCCTTTCTTTTTGAGAAATGGCTACATAAAGTTATGAAGTAATTCAAGTTCAATGTGTATAGTAAATGTATAAAAATGTGTAAAAAGATGTTATTCAGCTATCTCAAATATGAGCTAGTTGAGGATGTAGAGGTGGTATATACTGATTGTTTCCTTTAAAATAATATTTTAAGGATATTTATTTTTAGCTACCCTAAGCATCAAAACTATAGCTTTTGGGGGTGCAATCTGCTTTTCTTTCACCCCTTTTCTTTTCTTTTTTCTTTTTTACTTTTTGAGAAATGGCCACATAAAGTTATAAAATAATTCAGGTTCAATATGTATAGTAAATATATAAAGATGTGTAAAAAGATGTTATTCAGCTATCTCAAATATGAGATAGTTGAGGATGTAGAAGTGGTATACACTGATTGTTTCCTTTAAAATAATATTTTAAGGCTATTTATTTTAAATAGATAATTTGTTTCTTAGGCCAAACTGGTTTTCCTTTTTGGAATAGTTGAGGGATTATGCTGTGAATAATGAGAGTGTAGGTGTAAGAGTGTGGCTTTTTGCAAAAAGGGGTCTTTCAGCCACTGGACCTTGAAAGAGGGGGTCTGCTCTCAGAAGAGCTGGATCTTGAGCTCTTCTCCCATTTCACATAACACGCAAGTGACTTGTCTTTCTGTCTTTCCTTTGGTCTTTGTTCCCTCTTCTACCAGTTCTACTTTTCTGACTTGTTGCAAGACCAAGTTTGATATGACATGGTCTTTGTTATTGACTGGCTTATGGGTTTTTAATTAAATAGAATTTTCATATTGGGCACAGGCAAGGTCACTAGTCTCCACCATTTGAGTATAGCAAGTTTTCGAATTTTGCTTTTATAAAATGTCTCATGGAAGGGCCATTTTTAAAAAGAGCTCTTTAGACCATTCGTTCATGAGACAGAGATATTACTCCACTTGAGTAGTGATGGCAGTGATATTCTGGATATTCGGGACATAATAGTTTGTGTCACTGCTTCTTAACCAAAGCTGAAATGTAGTAGCAAGTCTACATGAAAGCCAAAGAGGAGGCATGAGCTATGAAAACCATGTTGTTTTTTCAGAGCTAATAGCAAAGCGGCCTGAATTTGGTTGCCCCCATGCTTCTGCCTGCCTCCGATACCAGTGCAGGAGGTTGGAGAATCGGCTACTTCTGAGTGGTCTGCAGTATTACCTGGAAGTCATGCCCACACTGTTCCTTTAAATGCTTCTGTGTTGGTCTCTTCCTTGTGAATGTTGAAGGCATAACAGAAATTCCCTGGTTATCTGACCTTTAAAGTTATCCAAAATAATGACTTTGGGAGCCTCTAGCATGCAGCTCTATGATATTACTGATCCAGATAATTTGGTTGCATTTTCCAGGGTGTGCTGTCAATTAGCTTTCCTTTGGAAGGAGAAGGTAAATCACTGTTTTTCACTAGACATCTGGATTTTGTGTGACTGGCATGTTTTTTTTATCAGCTATTGACCCCCAAAACAACAAAACATGAAATAGTTAAAACATGTTTTCTTCAAGTACGTACTCAAAAAGTCTGGCAATGGGGTGTGTGTGTGCAAGTGTTTTGATTTCAGAAGGGGAACGTCTTAATTTAACTCTATACAATGTGTATATAATAATATAATTTTAAGACACCTGCTTCAAAATAGAAACTAGGATGCTGGAGATAATAACCATAAACAAAAATTAAACCAGACCGGGCTCAGTGCCCAGGAAAACTAGCCAGACTCCAAGAACTGGGCGAGGAATAAACTAATAGGGGAGAAAAGGCAGGAATGGATAGACTTACAACTGCCTCCATTAAAAAAGACTGCTCTGCAGTGTGATCACTGTGGAGGAATTCCATGGGGTCATTTGTCATAATACTTGGGGTTCCTGCATGCCTCATTTCAATGACAAACTTTCAGTGGAACTTACCTTCCTTAGATGGGAATCTTAAAACATGCCCGCAATATACAGTGATCTCGAGTTGTGTTTAAGCTTTTAAAATGCTGTAAATTACTTGGAAACAAATGGGCCAGAAGTAAAAATAGGAGCTCATAACAACTTTAAAGTTAGAAAGAAAGCGTTCATGTTTCCCAGGCTTAAATGTTGTATGATTTACATAAACACAGGAGGAAATTCTCTTTGTGTGTTTAGGGGTGTGTGTCTAATACAGGAACCCATGTTTTCCTGTTATTGAAAAGCCTTCTTTAATCTTTTAAGCACATTTTAAGACCTGTCTATATTCCAGGTGTATTGTTTTCTTTAACATTAAAACGTAAGAGCAGGTCACAGTCATCAGAGAAACCTGTTAGGTCTCCCATTTGTGTCATAGGAGACACAAAAAATAAATGAATCAAATTAAATGGATAGACAGAGTCCTGGGCAGACTGCTAATACTGCCTGAATTCAGTTAGAGGGAATGGTTGTTCCTCTTTGTGAACAGAAGACTATAAAAATTCATCTGATTGTGGGTGTTAAGGGGATGATGACTTTTTAATCATAAAAGTAAATGTAATTGGTATGAAATATTCAGAAGTTTTTAGCAAATCTAACTGAAATAATGGGTGATAAACCGAAACATTGTTTGAAGTTAAAAACAAATCTTCACTAAATTATGGTTGGAAGCAGAGAGAGTAGATAGTACTCAGGCCATAAAGGTGGTCTTCAGTACTGGGAAAGTAGGGTTCTCACTAGATCTAAAGGCAGTGGCCACCTTTCCTTTGTCTCTGCTCTCCTGCTTTAATGACCACAGACAATGAGCTGCAATAAGCTATGGAATGCATGAACTGTAGAGTCTTCCTGCTCACCAACGGTGATTGGAGTAGGTGCTTTCTGTCCTTCATCCCTTAAGAATTCTTTTTGCCATTGTTGAGCATCTGCATAGTTATTGGAAAGTGTGGAATCTGTCGGGTGATTTGAAACAAGGAACGAATACGCTGCAGATGCATAGTCTTCAGCAAGTCAGTAATTAGGATCATCTTCATTATAGCCAATAATGATTTCTACTTTCCGTAGTTCCTTTCTATTTAATTTGCTAATTCCTACAGCCAGGGTCCAGGAGAAGCTTTTAGGAAATCCCTTTAAAGACCATTAATTACTTCCTACCCTTGAGTCTCCAAGTCACAAAGTAGGCAGGTGTAGAAATATTCAGAGTGCCTCTCCTGGTGCCTGATGCTTGACATCAGTCTGAGAGGTGATGCTGTCTGTCTTTAGCACAGGAAGGCTTAGGGGGAGAACTCGCTGAGGCTGAGAGGAGAAACTGTCCTTTTCCTACAGGTGTGGAGGTGTGCCCAGAACACCAGATTCAATCATAATTAGATGTAAACTAGATACAAACTGAACAATATTAGAGAACCAAATAGTTTGGGGATTTTTTGAGTGAGGTATTACTCCTCATCACTGAAGCCTAAGATGTTTACACTGGACTATAAAACTAGAAATATACTTTGCAGTTCTCTAGGGGAGCCAATTACCTTCATTTCCTTTAAAATTCAACCTTTCCCAGTGAACCCTACCTGATGCCTGTCAGTACTATATGCTTCTTTTCCTGCAAGCTGTAATTGTGCACTTGTAGCCTCCATTGAAGGTGCTTGGTGTTATTCACTTAAGTCATTTTCAGTTTGAATGGATAAAGACATAAATGAAGCAGCCCTTACAGTTACAATTATATTGTAAACTGCTTCAGAGTGAAGATTATAACATCTATTTCCTTTACGTTCACCCCTGACCAAAAGCACACATACTTATTCATATTCCCTCCTTTCCCCCTCCGCCTTCTCTCTGTTATTGTGCATATACACAGTAGGTGTCATGTAGAAACAGCACTGAATGTGGAAACAAACCACCAACTTGCAGGTGCACTAATCTGAGTGATCTTTTGTTGGCAGTGACAAACAAGAAACCCACACAGGCGTCCATTACAAAGGTCAAACAGTTTGAAGGCTCCACATCGTTTGTTCGGAGATCACAGTGGATGCTCGAGCAGCTTCGCCAGGTTAATGGTATCGATCCTAATGGGGTGAGTGAATTGTCCGATGCTGAGCAAAGGCATTCTTTTCACAAGATGACTCTCTGATTGACCTTGGTAGTGGTGGTAGTGGTTTGAATCACTCTTAAGAAGGCTATTTCTCTATTTCAATTATGGGATTAAAACTTTCGGATACATAGTCCTTTCTTAAGTGAAATTATAAATCTTTTCATCATGTTTAATAGAGGAACCTAAGAGAATGCATATTGAAGATATGTGATCTCCGGTAACATTGATCAGCAAGTACAAAGTTCAGTATGAAGTAAATGAATGGTATCTTTCAGTATGTATTGTGATTCCCTTGCTTTTAATCGGAGAAACATTTTCTGACATAGTTATCTATTCAAAGTACATTCCCGTTGCTCACACACACATCTCACAAAATGCTAATAATGAAGAATAATAAAATATAAATTGTTACTATAGACTAAAATAGCAAGAGGGAATCTTCCTACCAAAGTTTAGGGGCCAGATTAATATAGGTCATTGCTGAGAACCTAAAGGAATCCCTTTTCCAAGAAATTGGGAAGATAATACATGATCTGAATTCTGACATTTGTCAGTGTTTAGTTAGGCTATCTCAACTTGTGTGATACTAGTTTCCTAGGAACGTGTATCAATACTGTAAGATTTGGGGTTTGCTTCATAAACAGAGAAACGCAGACTCTCCATACACTTGGATAAAGATGAGCCTTATGATTGCGATCAAAGTCTTTGTTTTAGCCTTTATAAATCTTTTGACAGGAGTAATCTAGAAACAGCAGTTTTTCTAGATTGAGATGAATAGTTATTTCATTGTCTTTTCCAGGATTCGGCAGAGTTTGATTTGTTGTTTGAAAATGCTTTTGACCAATGGGTAGCCAGCACAGCGTCAGAAAAATGCACCTTCTTCCAGATCCTCCACCATACCTGCCAGAGGTACCTCACGGACAGGAAGCCGGAGTTTATTAACTGCCAATCCAAAATTATGGGAGGTGAGTGGACATTTGTATGACCTTAGTCACCCTGTTTCTTTAGGCTCACTTTTCCTTAAGAAGTTAGGAGTTCAGCAGCGTAATTAAAGACAAAAACAAGAGAAGAATCAATATGCTCAGAGCTAGACAGCACGAGAACCATTCCAGGGAGTTTATTGTATGATAAATTCAGACACAAAGGTATGTTTTACTCTTGTCCAAAAGCTGGTCTGTTTTAGAATTAGCCTTCTAGTTCTTACCTTCACTTAGCTAAGATTATTTGTATAATGAGAACAAAACTGTTCCTTTATTAGAAAAATCTTTTAGTTTGGTTTCTTTACTACCTTTTCTATAATTTCATTGCAGAACACTATTTTCTGGGTTGCCTTTTCCTATTTTTTCTCAAGATGTTTTACAAATATTAATATAAAAATTCCAACAGATGCTTCCCCTTTCTTTCAAATAGCAACTTGTGTTTATTCCCTGAATGGCATACAGAGCTGAGTTAAGATGAGTATAGTAAGCCACTGTAAAGGGGTGAGTACCAGCATCGACAACATAATGAGAAATGTTTAGAGGGTGCTTAGCACATTTTTTAGGTGGCATTTCTTTTTAGAGAATTGAAACTGTGCAAAAAATGTAAAAGTCTCGACAACTCTGTGAGTTGGGGAAGAGTGTTTATATCATTGGTCTTTTCACTGACCTGTTCCCTTGGTTTTGAAAGACTGTTTTAAAAAATGCACCAGCTTTGCCTTAATCAAATGTTAAATAAAGATCACATTAAATACATCACATCTTCTCCTTGGGCTGTATATATGTTTCATATGAACATACAGCAGAATCCATTACTCTGTCCTAGCAACTGACACACATACTGTCATTTTGCCATTAGTTACTAGAAGTTATATAGAAAAGTTATTATCCAATTCTTTGGTATTATCCACTGAGGTGTTGGCATTCCTTTTAAGTAGGAAGTTGCTTACATCATAAGAACCTTGAAAGGCCTTTCTTAGGTATTTATGCAGCTTATTTTATTATAATTTCTCTGTTTAATCCCAGGAAAATACAAGAGGTGATGAATGGTGTATATTTTTTCAAGGGGCCACATCCTATGGTACAAAAGTGAAAAATATTAGACATAGATGTTTAAAGGAAAGGGAATTTCAAACACTGACCTATTTGGAAAATATAGTGAGATATAGCTCTGTATCATGTCTGTGCCACCAGTGCTCTTAAAATGACTCCTGCTTTGAAAGTCTAGCTGTAACAGACTTGGCAGAAGGTTGAAGCACACCAGGCTTAGGACCACAGATGGCCACATTTTCAGTGAATGAAAAGTTGGCCAGGAAATCCCAGGTTTCCCTCATTCTTCGTTAGGTGGAGTTTGCTCTGCTAGCCTAGAATCACATTTGTTTCTTAATCTTCAGTTCCTGCTATGAAGCATTTTTCTCATCCATGTCCATATGGGCAGTAGCTTGCATGGCTAGCATGTAAGCACAGACTGTCTTCTCAAAATAATGTGACGTTATGGATTTGAAATTTCTGTTGCTCTTGGAGAAACACTCCCCTCAAGCATTCCACTTCCTCATGTTCCATCCTGGGCAGTGTGGCTAGAAACAGACCCAGTGCCATAGAAACTACTGCACTTCCTCAGAATGGAAATGTGGATGGAAGCAAAAGGGCCACACACTCACTGTCCTTGCAAGGGAAACGAGGTACCTCCCTCATGCTAAGGTTAGGGATAGCTTTGCTGACTCTTCCTCTTCCTCCCTTAACAGACTGTCCTAGGCAGTTCCCCTGCTCTGTTACCCCTAAAGGTCTCATTTCTTCTCTAGGAACAGGCTTTTTCTTTCATTCATTCAATTACTGTTCATTATCCAGTCATACAGTAAATGAGGACTAAGAACCTACTACATGCTAGTCACTGAGATAAGGCCTGAATATAGAGAATAGTTCTATATTTGGTCCCTTAATAGACCCTAATTGCCACTACTCAAATCCCAGACCGATAGATAGATCTCTAATTTATTCTTCCTTTGCCTTCCTGAATATCCTCAGACCTTCCCACACAGCCCCACCACACTGCTTTTGTCCGTCATTGACCCAGCCCTTCAGCTTTCTTTCATTGCCTTGTGAACCCCAAATTATGCAGAGTTGAGGTGGGAACTCATATGTCCAATGTTAAATTGTTGGTATGTGTATTTAGGCAAGCCAAATAAGGGTTTCCTATAGTAAGAAAAAATTACAATAAGTTAATGAAACCAAGTGCCAGAAATGCCTTTGCCTTGTGTGACTGTAGGTGTCTCTCAGCTGCTCTAGACTTCAGTTTTCCCAGGTGTCACATGTAGAAGTTAGACCAGATGCTATATAAAATCTCAGTTCCATCATTTTGAAAGTCTGTAATTCTTAAATTATAGTTTTATTGTGTAGGTTAATTGCTGCTTATCTAAAGAATCAATTAAAGATTTAGTGCAATTAAATATTGACAAGTCCTGGATTACTAAGGAAGGCACAAAAAGGTTTAAATTAAGCATATAGTAATTTGTTGGCAGCACATATAACCTTAATGAATGCAGCATGTCTTAAACAGTTGTTTATCCTTGATAATGGTTGTGCCAACATACCCTAATAAATTAGTATGCTGATTAGTCTTCTTTTCTGCCAGTTATCACACTTCTGAGACTTCAAAATTCGGTGCTTCTGGGGCTACTACATTCTGACCTCTTTAACTTTCGGGTATCTTCCACATCTTTAGGATATGAAATCTGTTGCAAATTTCTCAGTATCTTTTGGTCTCTCCCTATAGTATGGGCCACAAGTCCTAAATACAATTGTTTCTTATACCATGAAATAGGATAGTTTTATGATTTTAAAGAACTAATATAGGTGTTAGTGTGCTGCCTAACACCAGATTCTGTACACATGTTATCTAATTTAATTTTTATAGCAGACTTTGGAAATATACTTTATCAACTCCATTTTATAGAGAAGGAAACAGAATCAGAGAGATCAAATAGCTTGCCAAGGGTCATATAACTAGTAAGTAGTAGAGATAAGATGCCAGTGCAGGCCCACTCATTGGCTCCTTAAGGCCACTGAGTGGCAGGCTCCAGGAAACACCATTGACATTGTCTTTGTTATGAATGGTGCCCTCTAGAGTTGTACATGAATTGCTGGGAATATTTTAGCCAGTACATTCCTGGGTATTAAAAAGGGAGGTGGGAGAAAACCCGCCTATATGGATAGTTTTAACTTTTTTCCGAGTTTTGTCCCAGGAAAATATTTAAGATAATTCTTAAGCTATTTTTTTATCCTAAGAACAATTGAATCATCAAGTGCCTTTAAAATCATCTTGCTTTTTGTTTTTTGTGTTTGTCCACCAGAACTTCAATAGAGGAAACAGATGAAAGCACTGGGAAGACAGTGTAGCCCTAGCCACCTACAGGGCCTCTCAGGTACTCTATTCAACCTAAAAAATGAAAAGGGTCAGAATCTAGATTAAAGAGAGTGTAAATGCAAAAGTTGAGGACAAGCCCACTCAAGAAGCACAGATTCCTAACAATGGAAGTCAGTGTTACAAAGCATAGAAGTCTGAGATTGCTTATGTAGACAAAGCCTGGGGAATTTTAGCAGAATATCAGCATCTTTCTGTGTAAGGCTTAATACGTAGTCACAATGACCTGATTAGTTCAGATGGTCCTTCTCTTTTGAGAAAGGTCATTTAACATTCCATTGCAGTTACTGCAGATGTAACTGTCATGGAGTCCCTGTTCAGGGAACCATCTAGTCTGAGTTAGGTCAGGAGATAGGACAATAAAGAAGGCATTTAATCTCTAACAAAGATTTGTGATTGGAAGGTAGAGGTCCGATCTCTGGTCTCGCAGTCATTTACAGAACAAAAACAATGAGGAAGAGAGTTAAGCTATAATCTAAGAAGTAGAATTGCATAACATGCTGTATGACTCAGATCACAGCCATATCTCTCTCAAGGCTTAAAGTGTTTTGGGGGTTCCAACAGCTTTTAAATTGTATTTATTTTCACATCTGTATCTGGTCCAACCCTGTCATTGGGAAAACTGAGGCCCAGCCATTTTGAATGACTTTGTCAAGGCCAGGGACTATGCAACAACCTACAGAGACTGAAGGCAGAGGTGTAGAGCCAGGTCTGCTGCTGACATGTGACATAGCCTCATGAGTGACAGGGGTCCCTGAAAGTAAGTTTTAGGTTCATATGGTTTGGATATACTTCTGAGATGGTAGCTTTCATTTTCTCTGTGTTTACTGTAAACAGAAATGATGTTATACTGTTATATGTGTGATGACACATTTGTACTTCAAAGGTGCCTCAAAGGAGTTAATAACGTGTTATTAGACTCCAGAGGAGGGACTTGCTTTCAGATAATTCATTTCAAAGAGACGTGGTCTGCCCCAAATAGATGGTCAGTTTAGATAATGGGTATGCCACATTAGGTCAAGGTCCCAAGGAAGACTTTCTTACTTTATTTACATCAGTATTCTTTAAATGTGAGCACATCCCACATGGCTCCCACGTTGCTGGTTCATTTGTGTTGACCAATTTAGAATGATTGCTGTTGGCCTAGTATTCATATGCCTGATACTATGAACTGTAGAAATCTTTGGTGATACTGGCAATTTCCATGTTAGAACCACAAAGGAGGTTCTTTACAAACCCATTTTCTTTTTCATTAAGAGGTATAAATTATTTGCAAGAAAAAAATAGTTTATTCTTCAAGATAAGCATAAACTGAAGCATATCCAAGCGTTTTTCATGAACTCTGAGGCCGAATACCCTAGCTAACTCATTCAGTTCCCTCTTAACTATTTCACCTGTTGTGTATCATCCTTCAGTGATTCCACAAGCATTTACTCAGCACTATGTAAATGTGCTAAGCTAGCTGTGGAGCTCCAACCACACAGTAGGCACCTTCACCAGCTTGACTTACTTTCTGGACATATCAGGTGTAAATAGATATGAAACATTGCCACGACAGCAAGGGGATGGGTGAGCTGGAGGTTAAAGGATGGTTAGCAGTTATGCAGACAAGGGCAGGATGAAATTAGCTCTCTCTTATTGCAACAGTTAATCCAGACAATTTTATTTCAATGTTAGCTATATTCAGAATTTAAATGTGGCAGATTGTTTTTTCACAAAGCAGGCTATTTTGAAGTGCCATATATTTTCATCATCAAAGGGTGTTTCTTAAGCATTACGCTTCTATGCACAGCCCTTCAGATGATAGTATAAAGCCCACACTTCAGAGCGCTATTAGAATTCTAGGGACACAGATGTCTCTGATGTCACCTTCATACCAGGCTGGCCCTCGCTTGCCCCTGCTGATTGGTATGCTAAAGGAAACCCAATGGCTTTACTCTGGATTCCCCCAGGATAGGATAGAATCTCAGGATTCAATCACAGTGTGACTTTGTTTGTTCTTTTCTTCCAAACAATACAAAGTCACCCCTAGGTGAGGTGTGCAGCTATTTCACCTTGTACGTGTCCCAGGCATGCAAAAAAAGGTGATTGATGTGGTCATTCTTAATCCTGGTATATTAATATAGTACTTTAAAGGAATCTATAACATTTACCATGATTTTTCTGTTATTTTTCTTCTGTTTTAACTCTGTCAATGAATAAAGACTTTGGAGTGTGAACCTCACACTCCTGTGCATGCTCCAACCAGGGGTGCATTGTAATGAATTGTTTATTTCTCAAGAATAAAGTTGTGTATAATTTTTCCCCTAGAGCTCAAACTTCAATATCCTTGGGAGATGCACACACACATATTAGAGATTATAATTCACAGAGATGAGTTGTATTAAAACCACCATATGGTTGCTTCTTGATGCCTGAATGTAGACACAGAGCAGCAGAGGAGGCCAGGCTTCTTAGCTGATTCACTGTTGTGACAGTGCAGTGAAATGTTTCTTATAGTTCCTTAAATCAACAGGAGTCCATGGCATAATTCCTCCAGTGACTATTTTTGTTGCCCTTGGGAAAATAATAAACTTCAGTTTCCTCCAGCAAGTACAAATGAGAAAAAATGATTCATGAGAAACTAGCCCCAGATCCCACAGCTATTAAGAGAGAGAGCTGGTGTTTCAGTCAAGACCTGCTACTTGGTCCCCATCTATTAAATGGAGACCGTGACTTCCAAATTCCCTTAATAAGCACAAGTCTTCTTTTCTTTATGTCAATTCAGCTAAAGAGAAGAGGGGATGACACCAATTTAACAAGATCTTTGGGTAAATTCAGTTGAAAATTATGTTAGAAAGTTCTCCGTAAATTATGTTACATAGTTAATATTAATCATGTACACACACAGACTTAGCCACTCTTCCATCACTCCATCCTCCTCATTGCAGCCAATATATCTTTTCCTAGACAGCGTGATATTTCATTTAAGACTTGCCTTAAATGAAAGTTCTTTCAGAGAGAGAAAGAAATTACGACTAGAAACAAAATAAAAGCGTCAATAAAAACAACAGTACAAATATTTAAAGCATAGAATCAGAAAAACCCAGTTTGGGAGTTTTGTGTTTTTATTATTGGGATCCCAACAGTGTACCCACTGCATCAAACACAAATGTTTTTATAGTCCTATGTGACCCATCGAAGTAACCATCTGATATTGGCTGAGCACTATTAGGGACATGACATTCTAGCAGAAACTGTGAGATATTTTTGGATAGGAATCTTTCATGTATTTTTTAAGTTGAGGATGACATTACTAGTCATTATGTTTTGTATGTGTGTGTTTTCTCATATTTCCTCATTCAACCATTCAACCTCATCTTGTTCCCAGAGAGGTACTTGTATTTTAAGTGAAAAAATTGGAAATAACTAAGGATTACTTCCTTAGGTTCCATCCAGTTCTGTGTGTGATATAAATGACTAGAAACTAAAGAAAAATGGGTCACAGATGCAATTTTTTTTTCATTGCTCATTGGCTGTAAGCTACACTGAAATTCATGCTGTGAAACAGCTGGTGGGTTATGGTTAGTCATCCTGAGCTAGGAGTGGCTTTGTGCATTAAAATGCTTTTGAATCATATCTCTTCATCAAAATTTTCTACCAAACCAAGACTATGTAAAGGTACTTCCAAAATACCATTTTTGGCTGGACAAGGATTGTAAACATGTTTTGTCTATGCCATGGTTAAATAACCTGCAGTAGATAAGAGCCATTCCTATTTTCAGAATCAACCAGAAGACATAAGTATACAACTTGATCTAGAAGGAAAGAGCACGGACTAGATTCACTTACCCTACTTACCTTTCTCTTTGACGGCATCACTCATTAGCTATGTAACTTCGTCTGAGCTGCTTAAGTTATACTCAGCCTCTCTATGCTCTTCTGTGTCATGGATAGCAACATATACCTTGAAGGGATGGCATGAGGATTAAAGTAAATTATAAAGGGTTAAATCAAATGGGATTTTTGAAAAATGCCAGTACATGCCTAAATATTCTATGTTTTTAAACACTACAAATTCATAATATTTCATGATTTCTCCCAGCATGTTTATCAAAAGCCTTTTCTTCTGAAAGAAGCAAGGAAATATTCTTGAGCTTTCCTAATCTGTGTTAGCCATAAGAACTGGGGGGAAAAGAATTTCTTTGTTCCAAGTGAGAATGAGCTGAGCTATACTATAGATATTTCAAATGTCTGCAATGCTGAATTGTTTGCCCTGCTTTATAGAATGCTGAGTGTGTTGCATTTTATGTTTGACATTTATAGAGTGCACATGTTACTGCTGACTTAACCAAAACAACAATGTTTAAAATATATCAAGTAACACTGTGCCAGAGATCAGGGCACGTAATTCAGATCTTCCAGTAGGAAAGAAAAAAACTTAAAACATGTTTTCTGAACTTTACAAGGGAATGGAAATACTCTTTTTCCACCAACATGTCCTCAGCCTAGAATAATTCCTTGAGTCCACCTCTTTCTACTTCCAAAACTGGAGATACATGAGTCAGAGGTAAAATTACTTAACATTGTTAGACATGAAGTGGTAGTTCTGAAACAGACATAAAAGGCATTCTGCATTATGCTCATACATTTAAATTTACAGACATATGACAGTTTTTTTAAAAGTTTGGGAGACATAAATTTGCCAACCAATTTTTAAAGGAAGGATGTTTTCTAAAATCTTTACATCTACTATCATCATAATTTCATAAAAGAAAGTTTAACAATAAAAAATAAAAGGATATAATCTCTGAGACTAAAGGCGCTGTTCTTAGGTTAGAAACATTTACCTTTATGAAAAGCTTACTTCATTGTGCTTATTTCACAGAGGCAATAAAAACTCTACCATCCACTGGCATTTAAAAGCTGTTGCTCTGCTGTAACATACAAACATCCAGAACTAAAAAGTACATGGAATTTTAGTGAAGAGAAGCTGTAAATTCTGAAGAACAGTAACACAGCTAATGAGTGATGCTGTCAAAGAGAAGGATAAGTGAATCCAGTCTGTGCTCTTTTCTTTGTCATTTAGTAATTTGTCAAATTCACCCCCACTTCTGGGGAAGCCATTCAGAATACACACTCTTTGGAGAGTGGATGAGAATTTAATCTTCAAGGTTGAAGACTATAGTCCGATTCCATACCTGGAATAGAGGTTAGGAATTTGAGCATAGTATATGAGAAACTATATAGGAATATGAGATTTCTAAAATCTTTAGTGAAGGGGTAAATAAAATGGTCTTTTTCGTTCACATTATATGATAAACTTCTAAAAATTTTAACCATGTTTCTGATCATTAAAGATTGAATTATAAGATTTAGCATAGGTAGTTCTTTGAAAATTAGACATTGATTTAAAAATCTGAAGTTGAAAACATTTCTTACTTATCCTTCTACCTGTAATATACCTACCCAGGACTAGGTTCATTGCAAGAAGTTAGAGCATTAGAATTGCCGATTTAGCAAATAAAAATGCAGGACATGTTACTTGCAACATGTTTGTACTAAAAAATGATCTGTTATTCAGCTGGAATTCAAATTTTACTGGATGTCAGTTTAGTCTGGTAACCTTTATGGACATCCACTCTCCCAGTTTGTAGCCAGCCAAAACAAATACGGAAAACAAAATAAGTTTATGGTATGTAGATAAATAAACCTTATGATAGCCAAACAATTATAAGGGCTTTGGGAGAATTTGAGATGGGGATCTCAAAGGCATAATGTGCTAGTCATCCAAAGATACAAACAGAAAGAAAAGTATGAGACAGGCTGCTAAAGGGATATTCAAAGAATTTAGATCAGTGTTGTATTGTAGCTATTCTACATAGAATAATGCTGTAACATGCAAATTATAGGTGGTAGGAAGTATTAGAATTTCACTAAAGGACTTTTATAACTGAACATCAAATTCCTGGTTAGTTTTGCACCGGAAAGGTAGTTCAGTCTTGAGTCAGAATGTATTTGGCTTGGTTTTCAGGAGTTAGTTTATTGTTAATAATAAAAGGAGCCTGCCATAGACTCTTGGGGGCACCCAGCAAAACAAAGCCTGTCATTCACGGAGAAAGAGGGAAAAGCTTACACTGTGAAGAGCTCTAAGATACATTGTCTTTCAGTTCTGGACTCTAGAAACCTAAAATCAGTGAGTAGCGCTGTGTGCTTCTGGAGGCCGCAGGGAAGAATGTGTTTCCTTGCCTTTTCCACCTTCTAGGAGCTGACTGTGTTCCTTGGTTCATGGTCCCCTCCTAAATGTTCAAAGCCCCCAGCATAGTCAAATCTCTTTCTCTGTCTCTGACACCCCTGCCTGTCTTTGTGTTTATATTGGGTCCACCCAGGTAATTCAGCATAATCTTCCCCTCTGGAGATGCTTAATCACATCTGCAAAGTCCCTCTTGCCATGCACAGCTTCTGGGGACTAGAGTGTGGACAAGTTTGGGAAGCCATTATTCTGCCTACCACACCATTTTCTTAAACAATTCTAAAAGCTGTAATATACTCTATTGTGTAATATTGTCCTACATTTAATTTTTTATAAGATATACTTTTATATATATCCTATAGACTATATTACTTCTGCTAATCTGTTGTAATTTCAGACATTTAAATTTAGAAGCACCTAAACTTTTTATGAAGACCCAGTACTTAAGTGACTAAAAGGGCTTGCCATGTTCTGTAATATCAAAAACTTCCTTACTTTAGCAGCTGGTATACTTCTACCTTGGCTCTTTCCCTTTGCTTAAGGGATTTGTTTTCCTTAATAATTACATGGATTTTTTTATGCATTTCTTAGGATACTTGATAGTTAAAGCTTTTGATGGCCGGGAGTGGTGGCTCATGCCTGTAATCCGAGCACTTTGGGAGGCCAAGGTGGGTGGATCACAAGGTCAGGAGATCGAGACCATCCTGGCTAACACGGTGAAACCCCGTCTCTAAAAATGTACAAAAAAATTAGGCGTCGTGGCACACGCCAGTAGTCGCAGCTATGCAGGAGACCGAGGCAGGAGAATCGCTTGAACCTGAGAGGCGGAAGTTGCAGTGAGCCAAGATCACACCACTGCACTCCAGCCTAGGCAACAGAGACTCCACCTCAAAAAAAAAAAAAAAAAAAAAAAAAAAAAGCCTTTGATGATGGAGATACTGAAAATCACTTGATTTTGTTAAAAATCGTTCTTTTCCTTGATATGTCTCTTCCCTGTCTTCTAAAATCATCATAATGCCCCACTTGTAAATAACTTGGTGGTGCTCCTCTTGAGAGACTAACAATTCCCTTTTCAGCTTTGATATAAGATGTCAAGGTCAAGTTTATTTAATATATAATCATTACAGACAAGTTCACATTCGCTGGCTGGAGTTATCTCTTTAATTCAGTATACGGTTAAAAGTGATTCAACATGAGCACCTGAAATGCAGTTTTCATGTTAATTTAACAGTCTTCTGTATCACTTAGGGTATGTAATCCCTTCACTATACTGTTGAATTATTATTGTTAGGATCTGTTTCTACTCACAGAACACTTCTGACACCAGCTATGTGGGTTTTCCACACCAAGTAACTCTCCAGTTCTCTGGAGCATCAGTTGGGTGCCCTACAATTTAATCCAGTTCTGACACTAACTACCCAGAGTTAGTGCAGACCCTGCTGGTTAAGGGCTCAGTCCCACTACTCACCACTTCAGATGCCAGTCACAAGTAGTGGGTCCTCAGGTTACCCATATGTCTGTGCGACTTGGCTACAAATTGGAGATACCCATGATCTCTTCCTCAGGTTTGATAATGTGCTATACCAGCTCACAGACCTCAGGGAAATCCTTTACTTACATTTATAGGTGTATTATAAAGGATATTATAAAGAATGTAAGTGAACAGCCAGATGAAGAGGTACATAGGGCAAGGTCCAGAAGAGTCCAGAGCATAGAGGCTTCTGTCCCCATGGAGTTGAGGTGCGCTACCCTCCCTTCCCATGGGTGTGTTCACCAGCCTGAAAGTTCTTTAGACCCCATCATTTAGGTGCTTCTATTGGGGTTTCATTACCTAAGTATGATTGGTTAAGTCATTAAGCCATTGGTGATTGACTGTGTCTCCAGCCTCTCTCCCCTCCCTGGAGGTCAGGATGAGGGGGTGGGGCCAAAAGTTAAAACCCTCTAATCTTATGACTTGTTTAGCAGCCAGCCCCTAGTCTCCAAAAGTCACCTCATAAACTCAGGTATTATTGAAAGGGGCTTATTACAAATGACAAAAGATACTCCTCTCATTCTTGTCATCTAGGGAATTCCAAGGGTTTTAGGAGCTCTGTGCCAGGGACTGAGGGCAGAGACCAAATATATATTCTTACTATGTCACATGTTGTTTATAAATTGTGTCTTCCTGGTAGGATGTGGTATGATGTCGTTAAAAAGAAAAAGGCTTTCAATATACAGATCTGGTTTTGAATTTTTGGTCTGTCACTTACTGGACAGAGCAGGTCTGTTACTGGTCTGTGGATGAATTACTTAAACTGTAAGCTTGACTTCCTCTTTTTAAACAGAATACTAATGCTTACCCTGCAGGGTTGTTGTAAGGATTAAACAAGATCATGTATAAAACATATAGCATGGTGCATAGGGAGTACCATGGAACATCGTGAACACTCAGTGGGAGCTTATAATTAATGTCTTCTTTTAATCCTGGCTTCCTGTTGTCCTGTCTTCCCTCCTGTTGAGGGAAATTTGTATAGAACCTGATTTCTCCCTGGACACAGGAGATAATGGAAATAGAGAAACATGGCTTTGAGTGTCCCTTAGGTCAGATACAGTAGAAGTGCAGTTGTCTGTATTTATATGTATTTGTATTTATATTTTTCTTGCCTTCCAGGAAAAAAGCCAGTGAATGCTAATAACACTGATAGTCACCATACTAAATTCCTACTATATACCAGGCAACTTTTTTTAGTTACATTTAACTATAAAAAGTAGTTATTGTTCTTCCTGTTTTACAGGTGAAGAAACTGAGCCTCAGAGAGGTTACTTATCTAGCCTAAAATCACATCCATAATAAAGGGCAGTCAAGATTTGAACCCAAGTCTATCTCTAGAATCTGTTCTTTCTCCCTTCCCCATTAGAGAGAGAAAACAGAAAAATTCTTCCAAGCAACTATTTTTTTTTTTCCTTTAAGTTCTGGGATACATGTGCAGAACGTGCAGGTTTGTAACAAAGGTATACGTGTACCATGGTGGTTTGCTACACCCATCAACATGTCATCTACATTAGACATTTCTCCTAATGCTATCCCTCCCCTTGCCCCCAACCCCCTGACAGGCCCCAGTGTGTGATGTTCCCCTCCCTGTGTCCATGTGTTTTCATTGTTCAACTCCCACTTGTGAGTGAGAACATGCAGTGTTTGGTTTTCTGTTCCTGTGTTAGTTTGCTGAGAATAATGGTTTCCACCTTTATCCATGTCCCTGAGAATGAGAATGACATGAATTCCTTCTTTTTTATTGCTGCATGGTAGTCCATGGTGTATGTGTGCCACATTTTCTTTATCCAGTTTATCATTGATGGGCATTTGGGTTGGTTCCAAGTCTTTGCTATTGTAAATAGTGCCACAGTAAACATACTTGTGCATTTGTCTTTATAGTAAAATGATTTATAATCCTTTGGATATATACCCAGTAATGGGATTACTGGGTCAAACGGTATTTCTGATTCTAGATCCTTGAGAAATTGCCACACTGTCTTCTACAATGGTTGAACTAATTAACACTCCCACCAACAGTGTAAAAGCATTCCTATTTCTCCGCATCCTCTCCAACATCTATTGTTTCCTGACTTTTTAATGATCATCATTCTAACTGGCATGAGATGGTATCTCATTGTGGTTTTGATTTGCATTTCTCTAATGACCAGTGATGATGAGCTTTTTTTCATATGCTTGTTGACTGCCTAAATGTCTTCTTTTGAGAAGTGTCTGTTCATGTCCTTTGCCCACTTTTTGATGTGGTTGTTTGGTTTTTTCTCGTAAATTTGTTTAAGTTCTTTGTAGATTCTGGATATTAGGCCTTTGTCAGATGGATAGATTGCAAAAATGTTCTCCCATTCTGTAGGTTGCCAGTTCATCTGATGATAGTTTCTTTTGCCAAAGCAGCTATCATTAATGCATGTTTTTGTCTCAAAGTTCCAAGTGTTCCTCCAACAAAATTAGAGTATATTCTCATTTCATTAGTAATTAGTATTGTTCTTGACATTAGGTGATGTATTTCAGTATAAGATTTAAATTAAGAAATACACTTCCTTATCATTATTAAGTTATTTTCCAGTTAAGCGCTTGACTGTTAAATTCACTTTCCTAGTTCTGCCCTGTCTTACAATGTTTCAGTCTATTTTCTTTTCCTCTAGAAACACATTTAAAAGTATATTACAATTCAAAAGTAAAATGCAATTTGATTTGTCGAAATTCAATGTATACGTAAATATTCAGTAATACACATGTTATGTGAAGTGTGGTACATTTATATTCCTCAACTCTTGTGTATAATAACACTTACAGGCCAGCAACATGAGTGGGTAAGTAAAATGGAGACCTAGGTAAGGCAGCCTTCAGAAATAGAATATGTATAAATCTCCTCTTTGTAAATAAAAGTCCTGGATAAATGTGACAAAGCTTTCTTCAGTGGTCATTAAGAAAATAATTCCAAAATTATGACTCCCCTCTTTTGGGCCTATTATACTTCCCAGCTTTATCCAGTAAAAGCTGAATAAATGCATGCACAAATAGCTGGATTTCTCTCTGATTAACATTAAGTAAAACTGCAGAGATTTTAAGCTGTAATACAGATAATAATAGATATGGCCACTGAATTGTTACTTCTTCTCAACCCTTTTTTTTCCTCCTGTTAAAAAAAGTAAATTAAAATTTATCATTTGGGGCTCTCTGATTTGGGGTAGTGAGTCAATAAGAAAATCTGTCAGTAAGACATAATCATCTTTTCCTTTGTTTGCTGGTGAAAGAAAAAAGAGAGAGAGAGAAAAGTAAGTATTACCTTTGCTCAGCAATGTAGAATTTTTGGATTGTTTTGTTGATAAAAATGAATGTGTGGGAAATTGAATATTGGAGCAGTTTGGCATTGTAAAGTTGTATTTTGAGGCTCCTTCAGCTCTATCACATGCAAAATAGAGGAAATTAAAAAGAAATAGCCATTTTCAGGAAAAAGAAAACATAAGTGTATCAATAAACCAGAAACATAACAGAATCACAAAGCAATTAGTAGGATTAAAGCTGTTGTCTGCTGGATTCCAGGTCTAGCAGGAAGAAATGTGAATTCCATGCTACTGTAGGGACTACAAGTGCACTCATGCAAAGCATGGATATAGGAGCTAGATTTGCTGCTTGGTACGAAGTCGTCTTAGTCCAAGAAAGGAGTTTACAGGTATGCTGTGACCAACCGCTCCCTAGGGCAGTGGCTTATAAGAACCTGTGTTCCAGAGAGTCAAGAGAAAACAAACATAGTCTCCCACCCAAGACCTGGATCCAACTGGCCACTAGCCTGGGACTGACTCTGCCATATCCCACATGTCACCCAGAACAAGAGCCTCAGACCATTACTTTAAATCCTGTTGTATCAGGGGCCAGCACAGGAAATAATAAAACTGTTACATAGGAAGAAAAGGTCAAGGCAATGAGGAGAAGCAGGAAGAAATTAAAATCTCCCACTGAAGAATATTGTGCACACCAAAATTCTACATGAGAAAGCCAACAAAAATAACAAATGAGAATTGAATTCACCCCAAATGAAATGAAAGTAACAGTGAAATCCGATAATGTATATTAAGTATATTTATGATACTCAAAAGATAAAGGAAGAAATTAGAAAAAACTTTAAGATGTTATAACACAGGAACTAAAATGAGAAGACAAAGTAATAGAAAAAAATAATTCTGGAAATGAAAAATGTAGTCTCTTAAATAGACTCATTTGATAGAATAAACTCTAGACTGGGTAGGTTCAAAGACAGAATTAATGAACTATAAGATAATTGTGAGAAATTCACCCATAATATAGTACACAGCAATGAAGAATATAAAGAATGAGTTGTACATGGAAGATAGAACAAAAGGCTCTACCATTCATCTCATAGGAATTTTTAAAGAAGGTTTAAGAATGGCAGAAAACCAATATTTGAAAAGATGATGGCTAAAACTTGCTGAATTGAAGACTCAGATTAAGAATATCACCAAGTGCCACACTTGAAAATAAAACAAAGCTTTATCTAGAGAAAAACGTAATGAAATAGAACACTTGGGACAAAGGGAAAATATTAAAAGCTATTAAAAATACAGTTTTCCTGCTGTGGAAGGATAAACTGATGGCTTGTTCCCAGCAACAAGAGATGCCAAAAGTCAATACATTAATATCTTCAAAGTTCCAGAAATAACTGTCAGTCTAGAATTCTATATCCAGCTAGACTGTAATATAGATGTAAGAGAAATACAAAAATATATTCAGAAAAGCAAAGGTTGATTATTCACCACCTCCAGACCCTTGCTGATAGAAGTATTAAATGATGTACTTCAACACGAAGCACAGTGAACCCAAAGGGTAGGAGTGGAGTGTAAGAAACAGTAATGATTGCAAACGTGGTAAAAATGCACTGCCAAACTTAATTGTCTAATGATTATTTTAAAATTGTTTGGAATGTTTTCTTGAAATAACTGGAGCTAAAATTCTAAACAGAAGTAATAAGGAATATGTGCTGTATGTTCAATGGATAGTTAATCCATGCTGGAGTTCATTCCAAGAAGGATAGCTACTGAATTAATTTAATAGGGGAAAAAAAACAGTTACACTTGTTAGACTTCTAGTTTTAAAATGATAGAATAAAAAAAGGATATTCCCCTCTTTTCTTGAAAATTATCCAAAACCACCTCAGAGAATTGAGGAGTGCAAACTCTATCTCTGATGAAATGAGTGTCTGTCTCTAATTACAAACTTCTGTATGTGGGGAAGGGTTGACAAATGCAGTAAAGGTGAAGGTAGATTCCCATGAGACAACTCTCATACCTGCAGTCTCAGGTAAAGCCTAAAGCCCTCAGAATGAAATGATCCCAAGTGTGTGTCAGTAATCCCTTCTTTGGAACAATGGAGCAGAAGCCAGGAAAGCTCTGGGAGTAATGGGCCCAAATTGGCACAGTGCTGGGACAAGCAAGGAAAGAAGGCTAAACAAAGAATCACACTGTTAAAGCCATATTGTCAGGAATTAATCTGTTGATGGGCTAAAGTGGAGGAAAGAATCTGAATTCCAAGCAATCCTGTGGTACGCATCTTGTTGAGGAAAAGTAAAGGCTCAAGAGGCCTCTTGTCACATACACAGCCCTGCATTATAAGGAGAATGCCAGCTAGCCTGGAAGGTAGTCGTCTTCCCTCCTCAGTAACATGAATCTCCTGCCAATAGCTGTTCATCTTATTTTCAAATCAGTGATAATCCCAACGGAACCAGCAGAGGTGGTTCCGTCACTTAATACAAGTATATCCTTGGGCAATTCATAACCTTCCTAAGCCAGGGTTTTTGTTTTTGTAAAATAGAGTAATAGTTCCTCCCATATAGTACTATGGGGAGGATTAAATAACATAATGTACCTAAAACACTAGGCATACCTAAAACACTAGGCGTAATATACCTAAAACATGTCACATGATAAGGAGTCAGTAAATATTTACTGATCGACAAAGATCAGCCAGGTGGAATTCTCAGGGCTGAGAACTGACTTGCCTTCCTTGTCTTCTTCCTCTCTAGAAAGCAGTAGTTAAGAACACAGATTCAGTAGCAAGAATTCTAGTTCAAATCCTACCTCTTTTATTGCCTACCATTATGATTTCAGCCAAATTGTTTATCTGACCCTCAGTTTTCTCATTTGTAAAGAAGGGATAATAATAGTACCTATCTCACAACGTTGTTTGGAGGATTAAATGAGTTGTCACAGAGCACTTTGAACTTTGAACAGTGCCTGGCACTGAGTAAATACATTACATATTAGCTATTAGTACTTTCATGTTTCAAGAATGACAAGTCACACAATATACAAGATTACCATACTTTTTGCATTTTTAGGGACAGTCACCTCGGAGATGTGATTATTCAAACACAGAATCAAAATTTGACTGAATTTTTTTTCAAGACATAGGGTATAATATCCTATTGCTCAATTGTATATTCTAAATTTTAATTTGGAGACTATGGGATAGTGTATCTATCGATCATGGACCAAATTCTCTTTTGCTCATGGATAGTCATTTTTTTAAGGTAAATGAACAGCATGTGTTGTATAAATTGGTGATGTGCTGGTACCAGCCAGTTGTGATAACTTATTAGTTACAACCCCAGAGCAAAGATCCACAAAAGAGAAAGGAATTCCATTCCTTTCCCTTAGTGTGGGAAATGTCAGATTAGGACTTGAACAGCTTGCTGCTGATCTTTTGTTAAGGGATGCTGTCAACACAGATACGTCTAAAATTAGAGATCAGAACAGAAGGAGGGCAGGCGGGGACAGACAATGCAACTTTCACTCACAATCATAGAACTCAACTCCCGTGTAGTTGTTTGGCCAGGCTCCCAGTTGAGAAGGGAGATTTTGTAACATTTCCAGCCTTCATTTTTATGGCCTGTTGGACTTTGTATGATCTGGACTTTCTTTTACCTTTCTTTTTGAATGGTTTAGGTTTTTTTTTGTTATTATTATTGTTTCATTTTCTTTAGCCTGGTTGACTTTTTAATCTCAGCCTACAGAAAGCATCACAATTTAAATCTCTTAGAAAGTTTTAAATGGATAAGAAGTAGCAGGAATTATATAAGGAAGGGCAGTTGAATTGTCCATGAATATAGCTGTTTATGCTCAATCTTGCTCACTCTCTGTCAGAACATTTCTAAAATGAATTAGCCTCTAGGTGCTTAATAAGACATGAAAGGGCCCTTAAGTTACTGGCCATTTCTTTTTTTTTTTTTTTTTTTTTTTTTTTTTCAGACAGGATCTCAATCTGTCACCCAGGCTGGAGTGCAGTGGTGCGATGTCGGCTCACTGCAACCTCCATCTCCTGAGTTCAAGCGATCCTTCTGCCTCAGCCTCCCGAGTAGCTGGGACTATGGGTGCGCGCCACCACGCCCGGCTAATTTTTGTATTTTTAGTAGAGATGGGATTTCACCATATTGGCCAGATTGGTCTCAAACTCCTGACCTTATATTCCACCGGCCTGGGCCTCCCAAAGTGCTGGGATTACAGGCATGAGCCACCGCGCCCAGCCTGGTCATTTTTTTTAAATATCCACATTTCCTTCAATTCCGCAGTTACAGACCACAGCAGATATGTTGATGCTTGTTTAAAAACCAGTGAAGCTTGCTGGGCATAGTGGCACACACCAATAATCCCAGCATTTCGGGAGGCTGAGTTGGGTAGATCTCTTGAGCCCAGGAGTTCCAGACCAACCTGGGCAATGTGGCAAAACCTCGTCTCTACAAAAAGTACAAAAATTAGCCAGGAGGAGTGGCATGCACCTATAATCCCAGCTACTTGGGAGGCTGAGGTGGGAGGATCATTGCTATGCGCTGAGATTGTGCCACTGCACTCCAGCCTAAGCAACTGAATGAAACTCTTTCTCAAAAAATAAAAATTAAAATAAAGCTGGCTAAGCTCTCAGTTGGGAAACTGAATCTAGATCTTTGATCAGAATTTAATAAGAAGGAAAGATTCTTTTTGGCAGCCAAACTCCAGGAGATTGTTAGCTGTTGTTCTTCCTTTCCAGTTGTTATTTCCAGCCATCCACAGCTCACCAGGGCATCTCTGACACTTACCCTCCCTGGAGATGACTCAGTCTGGCAGACATCTCTAAGGATGGGAAAGTCTGAGAGATGGTCATACAGCTCGTTGTGTTAGAGCTGTATCCTAGACCCTTTTAATTAATAATGGTATTATATGCCCTATTTATTGACTCTTAATTTTTAATTTTGCAGAGATTAATTCTGTCCTAGCCTTTGCTGAAATGAGCACAAGTTCCTGTAGCAGAGCTCTAACTTGACTGTGGTTTTAGGTGTTCTATGTGTACTCAGCCCTGAAGTCCTGGGACCTGAGAGTTCCAACCTGGTCACACAGTTCCTCCTGCCCATCACTCCAAAAACCACAGAGCAACATTTTGCTGGCCTTTTTTCCCCCGTGCTTTTGACTGAAGCATATACACAAATGTGTCCACAGGAAGAACTGGACTTGTGATTATGCAGTTTAAGAAGATAGTTAGATAGCAATTTCAGATTTCAAATAATGGATATGATTCTACCCCCGAACTTAAGTAAGAGAAAGGTAGATGCTACTAGCTTCTTAACAAGAGTAAGAATTTAAATATTTTGATGAAAATAGTTGTCTGGTTGACCTTCAAGTTTGCATAGTTCTTAGACAACTTTTCATCTTTAAAAATACAAATTTTCCTGTGTTCCACAGAACTTAGGAATTTGTCCTATTTTCTTTCATCCTCCCTGCTGTTTCTGCCCCTTGTTTTAGATCATTTGTGTCAAGTTACATTTATTCAAACTAAGCAAAGCATTCAATTACTTAAAAAAGGAATAGAAAAAATCGCAATGCCATATATACTCTGTAACCTCTAATAATTATGTCTGTATCAGCTAACATATGAATTAAAATATTCATGTTCTTGGTGTCTTTTAGTCCACAAAAGGAAATGATTACTACATTTTGTCAAACTAATGCCAATTTGATGATATGTTAAAACATTTAGCTTGCAGCTGCAAGTTAGTAAGCCATATAAGGTAAGGCTTCAATTATAGATCTATCCTGCCGTAAAAGTGCTTAATTAGACTCATGTAAAATTTTACTTGAAGCAGGATTTTTACTGAAGATTTAAAGAATTAAGAAAAAAATACCTTTTTCCATTCATTTTTCTTTTTCTTTTGTTGATTTTTATCCATCCTGCTACCCTACTTTCTTCCTATTACAGGGACTAACATAAGGAAAATTTAGTCTGTCAATAGCTACCCTTTTGAGTGGTGATTTTCGCTTCTTTTTTTTTTTTTGAGAGGGAGTCTTGCTCTGTCACCCAAGCTGGAGTGCAGTGGTGTGAACTCAGCTCATTGCAACCTCTGCCCCCTGGGTTCAAGCAATTCTCCCTGACCCAGCCCCGAGTAGCTGGGATTATAGGCGCCCACCACCACGCCAGGCTAATTTTTGTATTTTTAGTAGAGATGGGGTTTTCACCATGTTGGCCAGACTGGTCTTGGGCTGCTAACCTCAGGTGTTCCATTCGCCTCGACCTCCCAAAGTACTAGGATTACAGGCGTGAGCCATCACGCGCAGTCTGATTTTCACTTCTAGTTGTAAATTTTCAAATGCTGTTTATCTTTAGTAGTTTGACCAGGTCTTGAGTCCAAAATAAATATTTTACACTTACAGAGTATCTTTCTGTACTGAATCAAGTATTACTAGCATTAAAGGTATATTGCCAATCATCCTATTGAAACTCAGTAAACTACCAAAGTGTGAGTATGATTTCATACACACCCTGAAGGCTATTGCCCATTAACTAGTGTTGCCACTGGCTATCTTGAGCAGCAGTGAAAAGAGTGAAATGAGAGCCACTGCCCTGCTTCTCCCTGCAGCTGTTTCTGGTCCCCCTAATAGTCATGGTGACTACAGTGTGCAGTCATGCTGGTTTCCTACAACATTTACCTTACTGCCTTCTTGTTCTTTTCGTTTACCCATAGATACATTTTTAAAACGAAGGGAAGTAGAAAATGGGTGTCTCCATCCACAAAGATGGACACCTCTTTTAGGTAAGAGAGAAGGAAAATGGCACTATGGATATTGTTATTAAGCGTAGCTATGGTTACAAGTCCAAAGCAGAAAATTGGGTATTTATATTAGCATATTAATCTGTACCGTCTACTTTTTTTATTCCAAACCACAAAATTAGATTTGATAGTGCCTATTTTTTAATAGCACCTACTTTTGTGTTCTTACAGAGGTGAGGAGGAAAGAACTTCTTAAAAAATAATATTCCATTTTTAAAAATTAGATGATCTATGTTTATTTTTGCTATTAAAACAATATTCTAAAAATTTTTAAGTGGCTAATTTTATTTATTACATGCTTCTAGGATGCATGTATGAAATTCCATGCCTCTCACCCTCATATACAAAAACAATATCATTGACTCGATTTGTTTTTGTTAAAGAAAACATTTTCAAAAGTGTCTTCTAAATCTGGGTACTCTCCTCAGAATGTGTTGAAATTAAAAATATCACCTCTTTTGCTGGTCAAAACAACACTCAGTTATGGTGCAATAACAAACACGGCTCCGGGTCTCAGTGGCTTAACAAATAAAACATTACTTTTCACTCCAAGAAGATCTGTGAGTTTAGTGCCTCTCTAGAGCAGCTTCTAAGTGGTGATTCAGGGATCCAGTTTGCTTGCATCTTTGTCATTTCAACATCTTGACACATGCCTTCCAGATTCAAATTAAACAGGGAAGAAGAAAGCTGGAAGGCCACCCAGGGTCTTCTATTACCTCAGCCTAGAAGTAGCACTCATTGCCTCTGCTTAGAGCCCACTGGCCATATGACCAATCTAACTGCAAGGAGGTCTTAAATATATATACCTTCTATGTATTCAGGAGGAAAAACATGGCACAATTTTGTGAACACCTAGCACTAGTTCTGCCAAACCTTTCATGTGTATCATGGAGGAAAACTCTTGAGAAGCACTTTTTTAAATTCCCAATCTCAAATCAGATAACTTGAATCTGATCTTATCATCAGACTCTGGCTTTCCCCCTTTAGAAATCCATAATACATAGTCTGCAAACAAGTCATCTCTACCAAGCCCTTCTCCCCCAGGGATCTCCCTCAGTGTCTCTTAAAACTCTTCTTTTCCATTCGCATCTTGAGTCTTGTAGTTCAGGCCATTCTCATCTTTTCATAGAATATTTACAATGGTCTAATCACTAGTACCTTAATTCCTCTCATTATTCCCACCCCAACCAGATCATCATTGTACCTTCAGCACTGTGTGGCCTCTCCACTTTGTAAGTTCCCAGGAGCATTAGCTTCTGAATTGGATGGTGTCTAAGAGTCACATACCTTAAAAGTGTGAGGATTATTTATTCCTCAATATCTAAGGATCTTTCCCACAACAAGGATTTCATTCCTCAATATCTAAGGATCTTTCCCACAACAAGGATTTCATTCCTCAATATCTAAGGATCTTTCCTATAACAAGGATTATAAATGGCTTATAATGCCATTTATAATTGAAAACCCAATGAGTGGAACACTAAATGTTTTTAAATTGGCAGAAATATTTATCTTTTAGGTGTGATTCTGTTAACATTTGAACCTGTAAGTTGGCTAGAGACAGAATATACTAAAAGTTTATTCTCTTAGGCTGGGTGCAATGGCTTACACCTATAATCCAGCACTTTGGGAGTCTGAGATGGCAGAATTGCTCAAGCCCAAGAGTTTAAGACTAGCCTGGGCAACATAGCAAGACCTCGTCTCTACAAAATTTAAAAAATTAGCCAGTTATGGTGGTGCGCATCTGCGGTCCCAGGTACTCAAGAGGCTAAGATGGAAGGATCCCTTGAGCCCAGTAGGTCAAGGCTTCAGTGAGCCATGATCGTGCCACTGCACTCCAGCCTGGGCAACAGAGCAAGATCCTACCTCAAAAGGAAAAAAAAAAAAAAAACAGTTTTCACTTATGGATCATTTTTTCAAAGTGGTATTTAAACAGAGGAGGTGTGAAAAACGTGCCTTCCTTTATATTCTAAATGGAATAAACACAGGAAGAACCAAAATCTGTTTTGGCTTTTTTACTCATTTTGTATGTCATCTTTTTCACACTAGACCATAACAACAATTTTGGAAATAGTGGTGTTTTTATTGAAAACAGGTTTTTTCATATTAATCAAATATCTGCAACTTGATATATTTTGTACATGATTATATCTTTGACAGAATTTGTTTTAAATCCCCCCAAATTAAAAGAAAATGCTGCATAACTGCAATTTTATTCACCATGTCCAGAAGTTGATTCTTTCTGTATGCTGATTACAATAGCACAACCCAAGATGAATGCCAATGAAAATAAGGATTTAGGTATAAATAGTAACCTCATCACGTCCTTATAAAACCAAATATATCTTCCATTCTTTATCAGTTCACTAGCCATTCAGCATGCCAGTATTGTACACTTACTAATTTGTAGACGTTGTGCCTGGGGATAACAAAAAATGCAAAAAATGAAGGGGCTACTCCTGTAATCAAGAAGCTCCTGGTTTAATGAGCTGTACAAATAAGTCAAGCAACAATTTTGATGCATTATAATAAATGCTCCGTTAGAGAAATGTAAAGGGTGCTAGGGGAACATAAGTAGAATACCTCTTTTCCACCTCAGGGAATCAGAACCAGATTCCTACAAGAGGAATTGTGACTTAGGTAACCAAGCTCATGAAAGGGGAGGAGACATCAGGCAGAGGAAAGGAGCGTGCAAATGCCATGCTCATATCCTCAGTGTAACTGCAATGTCATGAGACAATGTCATGAGTGCAGATCCACTCCCTGTGCTTTCAGATTTCACCTCGCAGGGTGAACCTCTAAGAAACCATGGAAACTCTCATGGTACGTAACAGAAGACTGATGTTTGGCATCAACCAGACTGGAATTCAAATCAAGATTTCTGTCACTGACAGTGTAATTTTAAGTGTGTTTCTGAGTTTCATCATTTTAAGAGAGAAATAACAATATCTATCTTGTAGAGTAGCCATTGAGAGTAATAGAATAATGAATGAAAAGTATTTAGCATCGTTCCTGGCACATGGTAGGCACTTAGCAAATCATAGTTTCTAATAATAGTACAAATGGAAATGGGTTGCATTTGCAACCTTGCTAATAGACACCAGATATACAGTTGGTTGGTCATTCTTTCCTTTGGATTGTATCTTGTTAATATGAATTGAAAATGTTTGTGTTTAAAATTATTCAGTGTGGATTAACTCCTCTATGTAATTGATAGTAATTTGATTCCATTGATGATAATTGTAGTGGATTTTAATGACCAGTTGGCAGGAGTTTTTAGAGCATCCTTCTTGGGAAGTAAAATGTGTCACAGGAATTCATTAGTAACCAAACAAGATACATTAAGACCATAGAATGACTAATGAATAGTCATGATATCCATTGGGATTTTGTATCAATTTCAAAATTGACACCAGAGAGATGGTAAAAATTCCCCTACGGCTATTAGCCTCGACAGAAATTGGATTTGTGTTAGCATAGCCACTCATTCACACCAAATACCCAATCTGTCTATGAGGTGAGATGCTCAATTTTACATTCACCAAATTTAAACAAGAAATTAAGTGATGCTCAGGCTCATCTGGATGCCGGCACAAGACAGTCAGAAAGAGAAGCTATAATTCAGCTGTCTGCTGAATTCTGTTGTCCTTGATGACAATGTCTAAAGCAATAGTTGACCCAAACTTTGAAATTTATAGATTCATGATAATGAAACCAAAGCTAGGTAGTATTGTATATTGAAATCATAAACTGGTGCATGTGTACATGCTCACTGGGGCGAAGTTCTCCAAGAGATAAGCATAGTGCCTTCAAAGGGAAAATAAGCACAGATGGTTTTAAGGAAATTAACTGCCAGACCCTCAGCTTCCATGTATTTTTTTTTTTTTTTTTTAGAGAATATTCAAGAAAAAGGCTTGAAGACCTAGAGTAAGTTGAAAACCTCACTGAGCTCTAATTTAGCAGACGTGGCTTCTAGGCCAGCTCTCCTATTACCTGGGGTGTGACCTTGAGCAAATCCTTCATTTGCCCCTCTGACCACAGTTTTCTGTGGAGGAACTTGTTGACCCCTAAGTTGCTTTCCAATCTAAAACAATGGGGATGTGGGTTTATTTTACAGAAGGAAATCATGCTACACTCCCAGAGAACTTCATGACAATAGGTTTCAGATAAAATTTGAATTTGTTTGAGGTAAAACTTCTCTAAGAACCAATTTGGGCTGGACACATCCTAAATGTTCCACACATATCTTCTTAAGTCAAAGAGTACAATAAATTCACTTTTTCTTACTGTAACAGATAGTAAGCCTCATACCTCATTCCTTACTCCTAGAGGTTCAAACAACTTAACATCTTATTGTCTTAACACAAAACCATTTAATTTTCCATCCTGTTTTAATAAATTAGTCTTGGTGAACTTTTTCTTCTTGGCAAGCACTCTCTGTATTTTCCACCCTTTTTATTTCTTATTTTAAAAAACTTTGTTACTTTCATGTACCAGCCACGTAATACATGTGATGTATGGTCCTGTACTCTGCTTGGTACCAAGTATACAAATGGGGATGAGGCACAGTGAAGGAAATTTTTAAAATTAACTGTCTAACTGGCTAAAAAGACACTTAAACTGATAATTACAATATAATGCATTAAATGTAGTAACAGAAACATGAACAAAGTTCCAAGGAAATGAGGAAGCACAAACTTCTTTTTAAATTTTGATGAAGTTTATCTATTCTTTTGTTTCTTTTACTTTAGGTATCATATCTAAGAAACTATTGCTTAGCCTAAGGTCATGAAGATTTACACCTATGCTTTCTTCTAAGAGGTTACAGTTTAGCTCATCTGTTCAGGTCTTTGATCTATTTTGAGTTAAAGTTGTATATGATGTAATGTAGGAGTCCAACTTCACTCTTTTGCATGTGGATATGCAGTTAGTTGTCCCAGTACCATTTGTTGAAAAGACAATTTTTTTCCCATTAAATTGTCTTAACACTCTTATAGCTGCCTCTTTGATATATTGTCCTGACTTAACTTCCATTGTGCCAAATTCACTTTGCTTTTTCAGTTTCCTTAGCAGGTTCCTTTACTTTCACCTTACTCTAAATGTTAAGATTCTTAAAGATAGGATTTGCAAACCCCTTCCCTTCTCTCTTTCGTGATGCTCCCTACAGATGATCCATTCCCATTCTCTCTCTATGCTAATGACTTCGAAATTTTATCTCCATCTCCAGACTTCTCTGCAGAGCTTCTTACAGGAATATCTATTTGACTTATTGACTCCACTTGCATGTCTCATAAACAACTTAAGCATACATAACTTTATCCAAAATGAAATACTTGATTCTCCTGTCTGTTCACCCTCCAAGAAAATTTGTTTTTCTGACAGCTTTTTTTATCTTGTAAATTGCACCACTATTATCTACCCAGTTGCTCACACCAGAAGCCTGGGATTCACTCAGTATTTTTCCTTTTCCTTCACCTCTCATATTCAGCCCATTAATATGTATCTCAAATCTTTCTATACATCTCATCTCCACTGACATCATCCTAGTACAGGCCACCTTTATCTCTTACCTGAATTACTGCAATGGCTTCTTAACTGTTCTGTTTCTTTTCTTTCTCCTATTCCCAAACTACCACCAGCGTCATAATTTCAAAATGATCTTGGTCCAGATTATCCCTATTTTAAAACACTCCAATGGCTTCTGCTTGCACTTAAGAGCTCTCATTACTGTGGTCTATAAGCCCCTATCTAATCTGTCTCTTGCTTAGCTCTCCAGTCTCTTCTCAAGCCACTTTCCCCCTTCTATGGCCACACCGGTGGTCTTTCACTTTCTAGAACACATAAAGGGGTTTTCCCCCTTCAAGCCTTTGCACATGTACTTTTCCCCAGCTTATCTCCTCGCACACAGCTTACGTCTTCAGACGCAGCTTTCAGACTGATTCTAAGTCAGTCCCTCTTCCCTTGAATAAACTATCACAGCACGGTGTTTGTTAACAGCCTGGAAAATTATTGTGTTTCAGCAATTGAATTTTTTATTATAACAAATTTTTATACATACACACCCCTACACGTATTTTTTTAACCATACACATCCTGCCTTCTGTTTCTAGACCATAAGCCCCTTGCCGGGCGTGGGGTGGGGACAGTGTGTGTGGAGAGTATGTCTATTTTGCCTACAACTGTGTTCCCAGCCTACTGCTGTGCCTATTGCAAATAATAGGTAACCAAAATAAATAAATAAATAAGTAGTTCAATGAATAAACAAACCTGCAGGGAAATGTAAAAGGCGGAATGATATCTGATGAGTATGAATTACCAGGTGATTATGGAAGGAAAGTACATCAGTGGTTGAGTAACCAGTGTCTGCAAAGTCTCAGAGGCAAGAAAAGAGACGTGTCTGTTAAGATGCTGATTATATTCCTCGGAGACTGATGAGATTATATGCATGGAAAGGAAACACTTTTATTTGCACTTTGTTTCATGCTCAGTTTATTAAATATTTCTACTAAATAATTTGAAAAGCCAAATTTTCTTAAACTTTTATAAACATTGTTTATGAAACTTAGTTCATGAAGTTAAACAATTTAAACTGCAATCACAGTTTAATAGGACTGGTTATTTTGACTAGCTACTTTAAACAGACAAGGCATATGCAAAAATAATAATTACAGTACTTAAAGGAATATCATGTTTAAACCTGTAATGAACTAGCAACGCCATGGGTTTAATTTCTGTCTTCATTATTTATTTTCTTCTCCAATCAAAGTGCTTATTTCCATATTTCCTGAGTGTAGAGGATTGAGTTGGTAATCAGTTGATTTTTAGTGGGGGCACACTGCCTGGTTTATTCTTCTAAGGTGATTCAAACTTGAGTCCCTGAATATCTCACTGGGTCTTCATGTGAACCTCATGTTTCACCTCGGTAGCACCGTTTAAGCCGTATTGTTCACATCCCCCCAGTGATTTCAACTTGATGGGCTTTCTCCCAAAATGGTGCATCTTTTATGTTGCTTGGCCAGCATTACATAATCCTCTATGTCATTCTTGTGCGTCGCTCTGGTATAGTAGCATTACTGTGAACATACAGATGCCTTATTAATATCTTATTATAATTTGTCACGTTGTCTAGAAGTTTCTTCCCCTGGAAGATGCAATCGGATCTGAACAGATAGCCGAATTTCTAAAGAGGAGAACGCATTCACTACTTTGGAATGCATCATTGTCATTCTTTCTACCTAGTGGATATGTTTGACCATTAATGCTCATTAGTGCTTTCTGTAACTTTCTACTCTTTCTGAAATTATTTGGCTTACTCATAGTTTTCTGTATTTGCCCATTGCTACTCACACCGATAGAGACAAATACATACATGTATGTAGATAAATACTTAAAATACCCAGATATTTAATACTTTTTACTAATTAAAATCAATAAAGCATCCAATTATAATCAATTTTATTTTGTATTTCAACTTCATTTTTGTACATTTTATGTTAACTCTCTTAATGAGAGTTAATGTATGTTAATGTATCATTAAGAAATTATGGCTTCCACAAAGTCATATACAATTACTGTAATTATCTTTATTGTGATAACTTTTATTACTATTGATGTTCTAAATATCACATCAGTGATCTTGCCCAGTGATCTCCTTTAAACTGGTTTCTTTTTCATTTTAGCACTGTCCCTATCATCTTTAGAGGTATCCTTGCTGCCTGGCAATAATGAGGTATTTTAGGCCTATTTGAGTTTTCCTTGCCCAAAGTTTTGGAATCTGCTGCTTCCCAAAGAAGTTTGCTTTCTTCTAGCAGAAAATGTTGCTAGACACCTAAATCTGAGTGTGAGGCTTGCATTTCAATACTGATGCTGAAAACAAACAAAAAAAAATGTGCTACTGCTGATGTTGGAAAACCCTTAGGGACAAAGCTGGATGCAGTGTTCTTTGTTAAGCTTTTTGTTCACATGGATTTGTTTTCAAATTCATTTATTATATGTTCTACATAGTAAGAAACTGATAAAACTTTAAGGATTTTCTATAATCTGTCAAGAAACATTGAGGCAGTAGATAATTGTTGGGGGTCCTGCAGAGGTGGCAAGCGAATAGCCTGGAACTAGATTAGGAAAGGCCTTCTTGGTTGTGTTGTATTATGGGTGAGCAGCAAAGCATGGAAATGAGAAAGTGGCATGATCAGGTTACCAGTATAGAAAGAGGATCAGGTATTAGAGGACTTAGAGACTAGTGGCAGGAACACCATCCAGGCTGCTGTCTTTGTCCAGTAGGACTGAAATAGAACCTAATTCTAGCCCCATAGGGGCTAGAAATAATGTGGAGGGCTAAGTGAAGAGCCCTTGCTGAGAGAGAATGTCCTGGATTCCATGAGCATTTTGATGTGGGATATGATGGAGAGGTTAAGAGTCAGGTCAATTGAGAGTAGAAGACTAGGTGAACAGAGGAGCCATTAACTGACACAATGAATTTAGGAGGAGCAGGTCAGAAGAAGGGCGGGAAGGAAAAGATTGGGCTAATATGAAGGTTTTTAATTTGTGAAGCAGACAAATATAGACAGTGTCTGGCACATATTTGTTCTATAATAAGTGAGCTGAATGAATCAGTTATTACTAATGATATGGAGTACATTGAGCTCACACTACGTTATTAGCCCTATGCTAAATATGTATTTCATTTACTTCTCACACTAGTTCATATGAAAAATAAATACTGGCTTTTTGTTTGTTTGTTTGTTTGTTTGTTTATGACAAGGTCTGGCTCTATTGTCCAGGCTGGAGTGCAGCGACTCCATCTTAGCTCACAGAAACCTCTGCCTCCCAGGCTCAAGCCATCTTCCCACCTCAGCCTCTGCAGTAACTGGGATTATAGGCATGCACCACCAAGCCCAGCTAGTTTTTCTATTTCTTATAGAGATGGGGTTTCCCCATGTTGTCCAGGCTGATCTCAAAACTCCTGAGCTAAAGTGATTCACCCACCTGGGCCTCCCAAAGTGCTGAGATTACAGGCATGAGTCACCACACCTGGCCAAAAATAGGTACTGTTTTTTATTGACATTAAACCAATGAAAAAGCATAGGCTCACAGAGATTAAGTAACTTATCTGAGGCCACATTGTTGATATTTGGCAAAGTCAGGCTCAAGCCTAGACCTTTCTGACTTTGTATCTCTAATCAGGAAGGTAGTAATTAAGGAAGAATCAAAGTGATAGGGGTTGGGGGGTGGATCAAGAAATAATGTGTTTTAGAAGCCAACAGAAAGAACAGCCTTCAGAAGTAGTCAAATTGTGGTCCCATGGCCAACTGGAGGAAACTTAAAATAGGCAATGGACTTGATAGGTCATTGGTGAGTTTGAGAGAACAGTGTTGTTAGCGTGGGGTAGGGTAGTCCACTGGAAGTTCAAAACAATTGTGACATATGAGAGTAACAATAGGGGAGACTCCTCCTTCACGAATGTTCATGGTGATGAGAGTAGGGAAAGAAAGATGAGCTAAGTAGAGAGCTTAACAGAAAGACTCTCCAGTGCCAGATAACAAGTTTTTCTCATTAGTAATGGCTAAGGTTCATTGTCTATAGGCCAAACACTGTTCTAAATGCCCCATTTGCACTTCACCTCATTCCTCACAGCAACCTCATGAGATAGATACTAGACCAATCCCTAGGACAGGTGAGGAAACGGAAGCACAAAAGGGTAAGTAATTTGTTCGTGGTAACACAGCTGGTAAGTAGCAAGTATGTTGAACAGAATTTGCTTTTTAACCAGTAGCATTGTGTAGAGAGTTTTCAATTTGTGTATATAAGGACTTGAAATTACAGTTATTAGAGTAAAAGTCCCTAGCTTCCAACTGTAATAAAAATAGAGACCTGTACATCATAGCTGGTTTGTCAGCGAACATAACCCAAGACAGAACAAAATCCATTTTACCAAATTTAGAGCCATGTTAGGTTTTTAACCTCAGAACAAGTGTTGCCTGTTTTTTGAGAGTCTGATAATCTCTGAACAAAACAGACACAGAAGAAGTATTATTGAATTCATTCTCCTGATACCCTATAACTATTCATAACAACCAAGGTTAAGTAAATCCTAAAGATACCCGTGAGTGTTTATGCATATCCTGAATTTAATTGTTTAAAGATACCTGAATAAAATTCTAAATGTTTGACGTTTGTCAATGAGAATAGTGAAACAGTGAATTGAGAGGAGTGTATGAGCTCATAGTTGTCTATACGACAGGGAGGAGGCTTTGGGCTTTTTTCTGAGGCTTTAGTTAGCCTCTGGGGCAGACATGCTTGTGACTTGAGAATAGGCTGGGGTTCCACTGCATTACCTTCACAATGCTAAAAGAAGACCTGATAGAATGGTCCATTCTTCACTTGGTAACAACAGCAATCGATAATTCCAAGGTGTCCTTCAAGTAGACTTTTGCGTTTATGGGCTTACAAAGTATTCCTGAGCACCGAGTCCATTTTTCTTTGTCATCCAGCTCCAGGCAGCAAACAAGTAAGTTTCTTGGTCCTTGAAATTGGCCAACTTGAGACAAAAGATAATTCTGAAACCGCCATTGAGCATGCTATCTGTTCTGTATCCTCTATAAAGCAAGCCTTTTTAATGTAATTACATGACCTATTACTAAATTGATGAGGACAGCCTGAATTTATTTTTCCTCCTTTAACTTAGGAGTCAATGTAGTCTATTGTAGCATTTCTGAGCGCAAATTCTGCAGAATTTCACCCTACTAAGATACTCGGCAAAAAAAACCCTATGAGTAAATATGTTTTGGAAGCTCTGCATACCATACTTCTCCTGCTCTCACCCCTACCTCCTTTTCATTCAGTTTACATTAACACATTAAAGATTTTCCAAAGTTCTGCAATAAAGGAATGTGGCTAGATCTCTTTTCACGAAGTCATTTTGTCATAGAACTGAGCTTTTCTTGGAGCACTGTAACTCACAGAACCATTTTGGCAAATGCTGACATAGATGTTAGGAGCTTTGGAGTCAATTTGTGGCTAATCTTGGGTAAGCTACTTCACCTCCCTGTGCATATGTTTCCTTAACTATAACATAAGGGTAAGAATATCTCCCTTCGAGGAATGTAACATCTTACCATAGTACCTACCACCTAGTATGGTAGCTGTTCTGTGATTGTGATTGACCGATGTTCACACTGTATCCTGCCCAGCTTGGGTTAACAGCTCCTCCTTTTGGAAAGGCTTGATGTAACCAGAATTTTTAAAAGAATTTTTCTGGTTAGTCATTACCACAAAAGTATGGATGAAATTTAACTTTTTGGAAGAATCTCCATCTTAAAAGAAGATAGTATAGGTTATCCAACATTGAAATACAGTGATATTGTGTCCAGAATTGGTGGGTTCTTGGTCTCACTGACTTCAAGAATGGAGCCACGGACCCTCGCGGTGAGTGTTATAGTTCCTAAAGATGGTGTGTCCAGAGTTTGTTCCTTCACATGTTCAGATGTGTCTGGAGTTTCTTCCTTCTGGTGGGTTCGTGGTCTGGCTGGCTTCAGGAATGAAGCTGCAGACCTTCGCGGTGAGTGTTACAGCTCTTAAGGGCAGCATGTCTGGAGTTGTTCATTCCTCCCGTCTGGAGTTGTTCATCCCTTCCAGTGGGTTTGTGGTCTCGCTGGCTTCAGGAGTGAAGCTGCAGACCTTCGCGGTGAGTGTTACAGCTCATAAAGGCAGTGCGGACCCAAAGAGCGAGCAACAGCAAGATTTATTGCAAAGAGCGAAAGAACAAAACTTCCATAGCATGGAAGGGTACCCGAGGAGGTTGCCATTGCCGGCTGGGGCAGCCTGCTTTTATTCCCTTATCTGACCCCACCCACATCCTGCTGATTGGTTCATTTTACAGAGAGCTGATTGGTCCATTTTACAGATTGGTCCATTTTACAGAGAGCTGATTGGTCCATTTTACAGATTGGTCCATTTTACAGAGAGCTGATTGGTCCATTTTGACAGGGTGCTGATTGGTGTGTTTACAAACCTTTAGCTAGACACAGTGCTGACTGGTGCATTTACAGTCCTTTAGCTAGACCCAGAGTGCTAGACAGAAAAGTTCTGGAAGTCCCCACTAGGTTAGCTAGACATAGAGCACTGATTGGTGCATTTACAAACCTTGAGCTAGACACAGAGTGCTGATTGGTGCATTTACAATCCTTTAGCTGGCCATAAAAGTTCTCCAAGTCCCCACCCAATTCAGGAACCTAGCTGACTTCCCCTAGTGGATCCCACTCCAGCACCCTGGGCAGAGCTGCCTGCCAGTCCCATGCTGCCGCTGCTGCACTCCTCAGCCCTTGGGCGGTTGTCCTAGAGCAGGGGAGGGCACCCGTTGGGGAGGCTCAGACCGCACCAGAGCCCACCAGTGGAGGGGCTTGGGCATGGTGGGCTGTAGGTCCCAAGCCCTGCCCCGCAGGGAGGCAGCTGAGGTGGTGAGAATTCGAGCACCGCAAGGGCGGGCCAGCAGGGCTGGGGAACCCAGCAAACCCTCCGCAGCTGCTGGCCCCGGGTGCTAAGCCCCTCACTGCCTGGGGCCGGGGGCACTTGCAGGCCACTCCAAGTGCAGGGCTGCCAAGCCTGCGCCCACCCTGAACTCAGGCTAGACCGCGAGCACTGCGTGCAGCCCTGGTTCCCACTGGCACCTCTCTCTCCACACCTCCCTGCAAGCAGAGGGAGCCAGCTCCGGCCTCGGCCTGCCCAGAGTGGGGCTCCCACAGTGCAACGGTGGTCTGAAGGGCTCCTCAAGCGTGGCCAGAGTGGACACTGAGGCCACGGAGGCACCAAGAGTGAGCGAAGGCTGCTAGCACATTGTCACCTCTCAATGTGATTTAGTATTGATTAGTCAGTGTAATATAGAAAGAGCTTGGTATTGCCAAAGTTCACAGATAATTAATGGACTTTGTGGATTAAGAACCAACTTCTATCACCGGGTAGGCCTTTGCATTTAATCACTCTGTTCATAGAAGTAAAAGCTAGTATCATCATTATTATTTAAATTATTATTCATCTATAAAATATTTAGTGACAGTCACAGTACTAAACAGAGCCTCCTTTGAAGCATCATGATTATCATGCAACTGAATTACCAAGGATGGGGCGGAAGTAGAGCCACTCATCACAGGAAGCAGAACAGTGTCTAAGTGGCACTGAGTGGCTTTGGGACTGAAAGGAGACCAGGCTCTCAGGGAGCCAGATCTCTATGTAACTTTTCTTTTGCTAATATGTGTTCTAGTGGTAGAAACACTGAGCAATAAAATTGTCACAGAGTGAAAGCAGAAAAAAGAAAAAAACACCGTCTCAGGTGAATCCTACCTTTTTGTATCCTGTGAAATTAATTTGCATGTCACTTATACTGAACAAGACTTAATTGTACCTTAGGTACTACCCATGAAAATAACTTTGCTAAGAAAAATAACTCAGTAGATGTGAATAGAATAGGGCTTACTTCATCTATGCAGAGAATAAATTATTATTGAATACTTTTGGCAGATTATATGAGAGTCACTAATGTTCCTGGCCTGTATACAGATTAAATATAATAGGTCTCCCTGCCAATTTTTGTGTTTGTTAGAACTCTTATCCATTTTATACATACGTATTTTCCCAAAATTCAAATTGGTTTTCCTCTAAGTTTAGATAAGTGGGGTTTATTGGATAGTTATTCTTTAGTGGTTAAATTGATTATGGAATAGAAGTAGTTCAAGCAAAACTATTAAGAAATCGCTGTTTTAAAAGAGTGTTCTTAAATGAGCACATTGACTCAGCACTGAGTATAGATGGGCATATATTTATTATTTATATTTTAGATTATTTTCCTGCTGCCTTATTTTCCAAACAGGATGAATATTTTACATTTCAAATATCTCTATGTGTATTTCGTAGAAGTAGCTGCTGAAAATTCTGTTGAAATTGCCTTTTACTAGCAATAGAATTAAGGATTTTAATTACCAAGATACACCCTGATGTGTAGCGTGATCAAATGAAATTATGTTGATAATTGAACTGTTGGTGTATTTTATGTGCTTCTTAAAAAGTTTCCTCCTTTCTCTTCACTTATCACTTCTCAATATATTTTACTCTTTTCTCTCATTTTTCTATACATTTAAATTTCTTTCCATTGTATTCTCAGTGACTGAACACAATGCTATAGCTTTATCTCCAGTTGCTCTCTCAATGAAGTCTTCTAAATCACTTAACGTAAAAGATGTCAGCGTATATATTTTTTTAAAAGCACACATTAAGTGGAACTGATATGAAGGCAAGTTCAATGAAGCAAGATTCGTCTCTGCTGTACTCTCCAGAGACTAATTCCAAAAGTAGTTAACTTTATTTGCCGTGGTTGACAGCTTCTCAGACTGCTTGAATAAATTTGAGTATTAATATGCTTCCTGTCTATTTAGAAAGAATTACTATGCCGTCTGCCTCAGGAGGCTGCTTTATTTCCAGATTTAATTCAGCACAATATGATGAGTCCCAACTTTTGAGTTAGGCGTCCTATTTACAAAACATGCGTGATTTAATAAATATGTGTTCAACTCCCTCTCTGAGCAACATGCTGTGCTACACATAGCAGGATATACAAAGGTATGTAAGGAGTATCTCCTGAAAGCTTCAAAACACTTAGCCCCAAGATAGTAGAGAAGAGAGTGACATGCAATGGAATTGGGTGCGATGTGCCATTTTTTTCAAAGTTACATAGAAGATGTAGTCTTAAGGGGGGGGTGGAGGGACAAACTTCCATTGAGTACCTGCAGACACTGCATGTACATCTTCATCTCCACAGTAGGCACATGAGGTAAATGGTACAACCCACATTTTACAGATAAGAAAAATTAAATCACTCCCTTAAAGTCATTCTGCCAATTGTGTCAACATAATAGTGCCTGGCACATAGTATGTACTTCATGAATGGTTTTGAATGTTGAATAAATCTTTCAGGGAAGCAATCTTCAACATACACCAAGAGCCTATATGTGCTTTGAACCAGCAATTTTATTTCTAGTTATTATCATAGATGTGGTAAAGATTGTGTGTATATGTGAGGCAGGAGGTTGGTAAAGAGGCAGAGTGTAGAGAGCTGTATAGGAGGTGACCTTTAATTGTGAGGAAGGTGTCCAGATTTCTGGCTGGATTAAGGACCTGGGCAGATATTGGGGTTGTTCACTAAGCAGGGGACCCAAAGGAAAAGTAGGTGTGAAGGGAAAAGATAATGAGATGAGGTTTTGACTTACTGAACTCAAGATGACTTTGGGTCATTCTGTTGGAGTTTTCCATAAGAAAACCTATGGGCCTGGAGCTCAGCAGCATGACCTAGTGAAAGATAAGGATTTGGTTATGGAAGTCAAGAGCTGGATGAGATTGCTCCAGAGAGAGTCTGTAGAGTGCAAAAGAGAAGAGAGTGAGGGGAAGAACCCTGGGATTACAGTTTGAGCAAGAGGATCCCAGATAGAAGAAAATAAGTCAGCAGAAGATCTAGGTCAATAGAAGAGAAATAATAAAGATTTAGGGAATTGTCAACAGAGCGAAATGATGTACTCAGAATTTGTAATCCAGCTGGGAAGTCATTGCATCTACAGGTGAAAAAGTCAAGTAGGAGAAGAGTTGCCCGTGATTGTACTTAATTAAGTAACCAAGAAGGATATAGATATTATTTAGGGAGTTGAGTGGAGGGAGAGATTAGAATTGATCTGAAGCTTAATAAAGGTGATGGGACTTAACTGGGCCTAAAATGTGGGTAGAATTGAAACTGGAAGAGGTTATTTCAACTGAGGAAATGAAATTTTTTCAAATTCATCCTGATGCCTGAAAATAACTGAAGGTGGATTTCCTATTGGCAGTAGTCAGCAATGTCATCTTTCAACAGTGAAGACAGCATCTAGTTCTCTATGAGTTATAATGACTCCTGCTAAACAGTATCATATAAAACTGAGTGTGATGTTACCTGACATCACGTGCAAGATTAATTTCAAATAACAAAGCAGCAAGGCTTATGAGTAGTGGGTTCATTCCAGAAGCACGATGTGAAGATCATGCAGGTCAATTCCAGTGGGAAAAGGCAAGTCTTGCTTATACACCCTCTTGATTTTATAGTAGCTAATTCTAAAATCCTTTTGATTTAAGGCAGCTATTCCTAGTGGTGAAGTTGCAGCTTCCCTGCCGTATCGTTTCCCAGTCCCCTGGTGGCTAAGCTGTGAATAAATGGAAGGAGACAGAAAAAGGAGATTTTCTTGTGCCCTCTCCCAACTCCTCTGCACCCTTCTCCATCTTCCTGTTCCACCCCATTGGCCTCTTCCTTTTTTGAGAAAACTTGACTTTCGATGTGGCATGGGTAATAACTCTTAATTTACCAAGAGGAGTACCTTGAGGACAGAAACGGTCAGGCGTTACCTTGGGAAATAACCTGTCAAAACCTATCTGTATACCAGTCTGCCCACAATTCTGTCTTAGTGATTGCTTCTCTGGACCAACACCGTATCTGCAAAGAACAAGGTAGAGAATAAGGAAAAGTCACTGGAAAACCAGGCTCAAGTTCTGTCCCTGTCACTTCCCTAGTGATACAGTCTCATGCAAGCCTCTTAACCTCTGCTAGTCTCAATCCTGTCAGTAGAATTGTGACAATCAAGTGAGATAATATTTGTGAAGGTGCTGTATGATTGCAAAGTGCTATTCAAGTGTTGAGCATATGGATAGGTTATTATCATAGTTATGAGTATGATATGAAAGCAAAGGGGACCAAGATTTCTCCTCCTAAATCTGTTCTGAAGACCGAGACCTTTCATTCCAACCTTGCATTCAACCAGATTTACCTAGAACCCGCACTTCCTCTGCTCCCTGTTTATCTGTGCTGATTTATCTTGGTTCATGTAGTGCTTGATGCAACTGAGTAACACTGAGTTAACCCCATTCTCCTCCCCTTAGTGCATAATTGAATCCCTTGAAATCCATCATTAAAGAAGAAAAATAGAAAAACATTTACTAAGTGCTTCCTCCAGTCAAGGCACTTTCTTTGCCTGAGATCCTTTTCCACAAACCACAGACAGTGCCCAAAGAGGAGAAATTAAGAAACCTTTGCCGCTGAGACCAGTGGAAATTGCATTTCTATTAAAAGCTGTCTGTGGCTGGATGTATCCATCCCAGGTGCAAAGTTAAATGATGTAATAAACTTATTCAAAGGCATAAAGGCATTATATAAAATGCCATTAAATATCTCACACTCTAATGTTAACAAAATACAGCTATAAATTTCCTTTGGTTGTCATTTTGCAAGTTGCTATTTCTCAGTGATTTATGCATCGGCAAGTTCTTCACTATTGAATTTTGCTGCCCAATCCTGGCAAATGGGATGTCAGGAATGTGTGACCCTTTGAGATGCAATGGCTTTCAACTTTCTTGGTATCACCACTCCTGAGTTTGGAAGTGCCAAGTTTCTTCTAGGGCTGGTTTCTATCACTGTTTTGTACCTGCTGGTTAAGTATGGTCCTGAGGCTCCGTGTTTCACATACTAGAGATCAGAGGTAAGGAGTCCCAAGCATCCGAGCCATGGTACAGAATTCAAGGTTGGGAGCAGACACATCTACTCTGCACTTTGAGACTGGATCATAGCTCATACATGAAGCTGTACATTTTGGGGTGTTCTTTACTTGCTGGATGAAAGGGTAAAATGAAGAAGAAGAGTTAGAAGGAATATATAGAGCATTCTGTCTAGAAAAGTTCTGTGGTCCCAGTTTTCCTATGGTTATTCACCAAAACCACAGGTCAAAAGGAAATAACATAAGATCCAGATATGTCTCACTGAACTTGCCTAATTCCGTGAACTTGTCAATGTTTTCATTTATCTTTGCAAGCCAAGTTGTAAATCCAGACAGGCCCCATCCTTTTGAGCCTCATCAGATACTGGCAGAATGGAAATAACTGGCGTGTTAGTGATGGGATTATAAAGAAGCATTTAGGATTTTCCTAGGTCCTGTAGTCAATGGCTGTTCTTGCTGCAAGTGCGTCAGTCAAACCCAATCAAAAGAAATGTCGTCGGCCTGTTTCCTAGACACTAGAGGAGCAGGCTTTCTGCAGTGTGGCCTGCCTTCCTCTTACAGGGCACTCACCCTGCAGGAGTCTGGTCACTGTGGGTCAGCCGAGCCAGCTTCTGATGCTCCTGCTCTCCTCCTTTCAGGAAACAGCATCCTCCATTCAGCTGCCGACAGCGTGACCAGCGCAGTGCAGAAGGCAAGCCAGGCCTTGAATGAGCGCGGAGAGAGATTAGGCCGAGCAGAGGAGAAGACAGAAGACCTGAAGAACAGTGCCCAGCAGTTTGCAGAAACTGCGCACAAGGTGGGCCAAGAGAGGGGCGGGCTTCTCAGCTCTGGGGTGTTGGGGAGCTACAGTGCCAAGAAACTTTATTTCAGTATTTTCCTGTCATGAGATACAAAATTAAGCTTTTTATTTCCCCTTTATGTAATTCCCATCTGCTACTTACTAAACACCTGAGTCGTGGAAAATTTCTTCTTGTACCTGGTTTCTTTGGCTCTTTTCTGATGTCCTCATCCGTTTCTCTGACATTCTGATCTTGGATCTTTAGGAACTATGGACCATCTTTAGTTCCTGCTCAGAAGTTTAGGGCTCAGTTATCGAGGCACAGAATAGTGGGTGGGGGAGAAGAGATCGGGTCTTCGAATATCCCTGCCCCACTTAGCCAACACATGGAGGACGTGAGGCTGCTCGTGCTTGCTTTTCCATCCTGTCCCTTTCTTATCCTGAGTCTGCCATTGTGTCCTTATCTCTTCACCAGACACAAAGCAAGCCCTAGTCCCAGGGAACTATGCACCTCGGGGCTAGTTTTCCCTCTGAGAGGGGTGGGTTGTTATTTCAGGGCCTCAATTCTGGGGCTCTGAGCTTGACCGGACCAGCGCTGAGCTGCCAGCAATACTCCCTGCAGCCCCTGCATCCAGAGAAGGGCATTTCCTGCTTGACTGAGTGCGCACTCTGCACATTCTCATACTGGCTGAGAACTGCGCCTTTTAGAAGGGAAAGGGGCAGTTTTTATTGGCAGCCAGCTATCTAAGGCAGTCATAAACCAAAGGAAAGAGAGGCCCTGTTGGTCAGGTGATAAAGAGGATTTATTACTGTTCTTGTGTTTCAGATCAAAGGGCAGTTTTTTTCTGGTTAGTGGTTTGAATTTAGGCTCCCAGAAACAACATCTGCTGATGACTTGTGTTGGCATGTCAGACTTACGATCTGGCCCTTAAAATACACTTTTCATGTGACCTTTTGGGAAAAAAAAATAACTGGCTTTAACAGAAACCCCACTTCTGCTGAGGAAACAAAGATGGATAACCTAAAAAGCAATGAGAAAAATATCCCCAGCTGAGTTGCGGTGACCTCTTCTGGAGGCTCACGCTCAGGTCCAGCTGGGGATCCAGCTCTGAGTGGATGACTCCTGCTTTCTCTTCCTGCATCCCCTTTGTGCAACCCTGTCTTGTCATCTTATTCATTCTCTGTCGTGACAGGGTCTTAATGCACTGTTGTCTGTGGGGCCCATTTCGAGTTCCTTCAAGGAGAATTGGCCAGATCTGCCTGAAAATGCAGACAGCCCTGCTGGAGGCCAGAGCCTCAGATTGCTGCTGTTGGTGCAGATGCAGAGAGAGTGAACTTGGATTTAAGGTCTCCCTAGTTCCTTCCTCCTTTCTCCAGTCTCTGTGACACAGAGATAATGATGACATGGAAATGCTGGCATTATAGCGTCAGCTTCTTTAACAACAACAGCAGCTTCCGTGATTTCAATGGGAGAACGGATAGTGGAAATCTGGGGAAACATTTAAGTTATTGAGTTGGGTAGAGAAGGCTAAAGGGAATAACTTTGTAACAGTCTTCAGTTCTAGGAAGGGTGATAGTACAGGCATTTATCTTTCATGTCTTCCTACACAGAATAGAGCAATCAATAGTGCGCTGATAAAATTCTGCTAAAACAAGAATTTAGGTTAATGATTAAACCATGAACCAGGTTACCAAGGAAGATTGTGAAATTGCTCTTACTAAGGTGGAGTAGACAATACCTGGATGTCATCCACGTAGGCGTCCCTCCCAGAGGGGGCTGTACAAACACTGGATTGGATCACCTAACCAGATGGCCTGAATTCTTGACCCTGGTAGCCCTGTTTCCCTGATACTGTGGCCAAGTTTGCTAGGTAGTTGGGAAAGCAATATGGAATAGTAGTTAACATCTTGTGTTTGAGTATAGCTCTATCATTTACCATCTTGGTGACCTTGGGCAAATGCTTCATTTCTCTAAGCCTCAGTTTTCTCATCAGTAAAATAGAGCACCATTCTTTATGAGAATGGTAAGTACCTCCTAGAGTATTCAGAGAATTGAATGAGTTCAAAGCTATTAGCACAGTATGTAGTGCATATAAATCTAAATTACTATTATTTGTAATCATTTTCATATATATTTTATATATATATCTTTTTTTTTTTTTTTTTTACTCACCCTGCCCTATTCAGTCACATAATGAGCATGGTTGAGGGATTGGAGAATTGATACTGGTGGTTGAGGATCCTCAACACAGGGACAGGGAAGGAATGGAGGAGAAGATTTTGTACCTCCCAAACCCAAAGGGAAAGGGGTGTGGGAGGGCCTCCTGCTAAATGTTGATACTATCTAAACACAGATCAGCCCTTGAAACAGGACCTATCAGGATAGAAACTAATGCAGCCACCAAAGGCAAAGGGGTCTCTGGCTTGACCAGTGGGAAAATGTATTTCTAGCAGTTACCTGCTTTCACTCGGGAGAGGTGAGGCATGGACAGCTTGTGTTTATTTTGGTTTCCCCTCCCTTAGGTAATCTCAGGGGGAAGAGGAGGGGTTACTAGTGTCTGTTAATGTGTATAAGAGTTGGAGAGTGTCATGGCCAGACTTGCAGTTGTCTGAAACTGGGATATGTGCCTATGAATCACTGGCACTAGCAGTATTCCTAACAAGCAGACTGACCTCTCTAGATAAGGTGTGGTTATTTTCCCAGGGCCTAGGACTCTTGATTTGGACCTGCTAGCATAGGCTGACCATGAAGATGTCATTTTACTGGACAAGGCACAGCCAGGCCTGCTGGTGAGGGGAGAGTTCAGAGATGGAACCCAGGCATTCTACCCACTAGACAAGCATGGCTCTGTTGACTCAGAAGGAGTAAGTTGTGCTTACAAGTGGGGGCCAGAACACATGGCAGAGTCCTGAGCAGAAAATGGCAATGCCAGGTGGCAGCTCCTAGAGCTCCCAGTTGAATAAGGGCACCCAACCCCAGCTGGAGAGTTTGGCACACCTTTGTAGAGTCCAGTAGAAAAGGGTCTTTGGCCTTCTAACTTGTTCCAGGACTCCTGCAATGACCCAGGTGCAAGAGTGAGCGAATCACTTTTGTACAACCCTGACTTCAAAATATGCAGGTGTTCGTCATCTACAGTGCAGATAGAAAATGATCCTTTCCCCTCCGCCTCCCCAGACTGACTCCCCTACCTCCACTCTAGTGAGCCTGGTTTGAGGAAGTGTGGTTCTTTCTTGAGCTCCTGACTTCATGCAAGGTTAACCTTAGGAAAGTGACCACAATCACAGAATCAGATCTGCTCACTTTCCCTTGCCAAAAAGCACAATGTTGCAGCAGGTGCAGTGCTTTGACGGCCCCACCATAGGCTGTGAGTCAGTAGACAAGAGCATTACCCACACTCAGACATCCTCAGATGACATTTCTTGCAGAAAAAAACATTGACCCACCCTGTTTTACACTAGCCTACATGTGTGGAGGAAGAAAGGGTGTGTGGCGTATCTCTCACTGGGAGGGAATGGCTGCCTCTACCCTTACTACCTAAGGAGCTCAGGTCTGGGTCTTAGGAGCACAGGTCTTATAATACATAGTATTATACTATTATATTATTATAATATAATACTATTATATCATAATAGTATTATAAAAATAAAATACATGATTTTATTATTTATTATTATTGATATACTGATATACAGATATACTGATACTATATCTCCCTGGTATCAGTCACAATTTTATTATTATCATTTTTTAGGTTGAGTAGGTTACATGCGTAGCGTTGAAAGAGAACTCTTTCCATGAGATATTAAGAACACAAAACATATCAAAAGGAAATTTTAAATTTTAACAACTCTGACACCTAAATTTATCCATTGGCATTTAGAGTTGGAGACTTTTTTATAGACATAAGAGGAGGCTGAGGTGTGGAGCAGCTGTGACTTTAGAGCTCAAGGTCATACAGCAGATTTGTAGCAGCAGGTATCCTGACCTCATTTCAGGCAGTGCTCTTTCTGCTCTACCTCCCTGCCTTCCATATTCTAACACTCCTAATTCCTAGGGAATTTTTAAACAAAAACTAAAATGATACTACTTTCTTAGTACATTCAGGCTGCTATAACAAAATACCATCAACTGGGTGATTTATATACAACAGAAATTTATTTCTTACAATTCTGGAGGCTGGGAAGTCAAAGATCAAGGAACTGGCAAATCCTGTGTCTGGTGAGGGCCTGTTGTTTGGTTCATACATGGCACCTTCTCATCATGTCCTCACATGGTGGAAGCGGTGAGGGGTCTCGCTTCAGCCACTTTGTAAGGACAGTAATCTCATTCATGAGTGCTCTGCCCTCGTGACCTAACTGCCTCTCAAAGGTTCCACCTTCTAATAGTATCACCTTGGGGGTTAGGTTTCAACATAAGAATTTTGGGGAAACACAAACATTTGGACCATGGCAATACTCAAATAGCAAAATGTCCAGTAACTGTATTTCTGCAAATCTCAGCTGGTCGTGGGCCAGGGGCTCCCCTTAGCTCCATTCCAGATGCACTGTCCTGGTTACCAGGGTCTGGTTTGAACAGCAGCACAATCACAGTACTGAAGATTAATGGCTGTGGGTAAATTGTCACAAGCCCATTAGTTGAAAGTTAACAGCTCATTGAATACCAGGACAGCAGCACTGATCAAATATTTATGGTCAGTATTTATTATGCACAACACTTAACCGCTCTGTGTTGATGTGATGGTCCATGTTGCTGAATAATGTATAAAAACTAGAAGCAGAGCAAGAAATAGAGGCCATGCAGTGATGAGGTTCAGAGTGTGGCCAGGAAGTGGGACAGATCTAAGCTAGAGCCCTGGCTCTGCCATTTGCACCAACCTGGACTATATGTTTCCTGGACTATAAACTCGTCGAGGTCAGGAGTACTTAGCCACCTCTACCCTTCTTGGCAAGAACCCACATCACTCAGCACGACAGCCTGGGCACATTTGGAACTTCCCAAGCCCTGTGTCTGACAGTTGACTGACTGTCGGTTTCAGCATTGCAGAACATCTGTGGAGGTCTTCACCGGCATCACCAGACAGAGGTACCAGGAGCTCTTTCAGCTGAGGTTTCCCAAGCAGAGATTAACTTATCAACATGAGGACTGGTCCAAAGGTCCCCTCTATCACATGCAAACCTGGCTGGGGGCACTGCTTGTGAGTGTTGACCCTGCCTTTGCTGGTGGCTTAGCTGAGATGGCAGCCCCAGGGTTATAACTTACTTGTTGCAGATGTCAAGAAGAGAAAGAGAAGACTCGGGTTGCCTTGGATTTTGCTGGAGAAATGGATTAGTGACATCTTCCAAAATGATGCGGAGCACCACTGGGTGAAATCAGTAGGATCGGCCTTACTAATTCTTAAAAGGCAGAGAGCCTGGTCAGGATGCAGATGACAGGGCTTTCTGCAAAGTTATTGCCTGCAGAGAATCACCTGTTCTTTGCTCAAAGGATTTCTGAGCCACAGAACCCTAACCCCAGTTGTTCCCAGCCCCAACCATGGGAATTAGTCCCTGATATCAAACTCTGGATACATGAGGAGTTACAGTTCAGCCTCTGTTCTGCCTTCTGGTTCACATCACTGTATGGACTCCTTGGGAAAGATCTGGCTAAGAAAAGTAAAGACAAATTTAATTTTATATTCTGCACCTGCATATCATTTCCTTAAATACATTATCGTGGGCTGGCTGGGCTTGGGAAAATATTGACTGATACTGTGGTATTTTATGTTCCCATTTAAAAGACCTAGTATTTTAATAGACTATGTTTTACAAACACCAATGGGAAAGGCATAAATCAAAGTCAGGATTTGGTGTGTTTTGGCCCTCGTCAATAACACAATTAAATTGTGAAGGACTGTGGACTTGGTTGAATGTCCAGGCTGCATATTAAATAGATGGTTGTAGATTGTCTCACTAAAAGCTGTTGATTTTTAATACTTCATGAGATGCCAGTAAATATAATTCAGGGGTGCCGCTTCTCCTGGATAGCTGGGAACCCCAGCTGTTCCTAGGGTAATTCACTCATTCTGCCTGTCCATTGGTTTCTTCATTTGTTCCTTCAGTGTGATGAAAGAACACCACACAGCACTCCCTCCCGCCTGGATGCATACACCGGCAAAGCTGTCATAAGGAAGAGTAACAAATGAAATGTCCCAGGAACTATTTGAAAAAATGTTGCACATTTAAAGGTGCTACTGTAATTAGTAATGGTGATCTGCCACAGAGAGTAGAATTTTGTGCTGCTTCGCATTGTGGAGGTGGAGAGGGAGCAGCACAGTGAAATCTCCCTGCTAAGAAAGTCTTACTTTTCTCATTCCTCTCTCTCCTTAGCTCGCCATGAAGCACAAATGTTGAGAAACTGCCTATCCTGGTGACCCTTCCTAAGAGAAACTGAAGAGTTTGTTCAGCAGTTTTTACAAGAATTCGGGACCTCCGCTTGCTTCTTTTTTTCCAATATTTGGACACTTAGCGTGGTTTTTGTGTTTTCTTTTCAGATGTTAATGTGAAAGAAAGGGTGTTGCATTTTTACACTTCCCTAATGATCTTGCTAATAAATACTACAATAGCATCAGCTTCATTTTGGGTTTTTCCCTCCCCCCACTGTGTGTATGTGTGTATATGTATGTTTTGAATATGTTTTCTTTATTAAAAAATATTTTTTGTAGTTTGAATGTGAAATTTGGACCAAATGATAAACTGCGCTGGGTCTAAACTGGCAACATGTATTTTTTTCTCTGACATGAAGCAGGAAGACATTTTAATGTGGTGACATCAGATATTGTTTTTCCTAGATGAAAATGAAAGTCAAGCAGTGCTTAGTTTCACTCACTGTCCTAGCTACACTTAATTTGAAGATTAAAATTCTACATTGTAGAAAACAATTGGATTTATTGGGGAAAACAGCAGTCTTAGATTTTGCTCCTTGCATAGTACTCTTTTGCATGAACCATCACCTGCATTAAAAAATAAAAAATCAGAATCACAGATAGAAATCTCTTTCCTAAGTTACAGCTTAAATACTCTTGCTACTTATATCCAGGGTGTTTATTTGGAATTATCGTATGAAGGATAAAAATTTGAGAGTAAAGGCCTAAAGAAAAGCCTACCTAAAACCCTCTGTGCATTCACAGATGTTTCTCTTGTCATTGTCATAGTGATGGTCGCTGGTATGGAAAAGCGCTTATATTTTTATCAAAAAATTGATTTGTCCAGATAAAGGTCTGTGTCAATGATAATGTGAACAAGTAGTACATTTAAAATATTTGTCTTGTCTTTTTACAGTCACGCCTATTTTAGAGACACCTTTATAATGTCCTTGGGAAAGGGCCTTTAGTTTCTTGGTATCTGGATTTTGGAGGTTTTGATGTTGTTTTTGCTATCTATTTATTTAATGTAATTTAACATGTGAGTTTCTTGACAAATTGCATTTCATGGCAGTTGCACCTTGCCTGGTCTGGTATAAAACACCACAATCACGAACCTTTACATTGCAGTCAGTTTCAATACAGTTAGTCACACACCTCGTGATTTTCTATTACTCAAGATAATAAGGGGCTTAGAGTCTAGAAGTTTTGTTTCCTAGGGGGTTAAAATGCTAAACATAAAAAAGCTGTGCTTTTTTATGAAACAAGGAGACAAGCTGCACATCTCAGACATATTGTAAGCCTACCACTGCAGCGCATTGATTTTTAAGCTGCCTGAATCTTCAGGACCCCTATCTATTCCATCCTATCCATTTTGCCAATTGAGTTAATGTGTATTGCAGCCTCTTACATAGGAGCATAAGATGATTTTTGGATTGTTAATACTGATTTAAATAGCTTGAGTTCTCCTAACTAAGCATTCCCAGGGAGAGAGAAAGTTTGTCTGTTGGGGGAAAAAATATCAGACGGTGCACATTAAAAAGGAGATGAGATTTGTTGGAGACAAATTTTAGAAGCCTTTTAGATGATCCAACTCAAGAAAACCCTCTATAAAATTTAATAAACTATATAAGTTAACTATAATATTTTATACTTTCTTTTTGGTGTCTTAAAAGTTTAAAGAAGTGAGGAACATGCCATTTGGTGAGTACTGTTGGAAGCTATTTTAATTTCTAGGAAAAGCCCCAAATATCACTCCAAATAGACTTTGCAGACCTCAGTTCAGAATACACACACACACACAGAGAGAGAGAGAGAGAGAGAAAGAGAGAGAGAGAGAGAGAGAGATGTATTTATCTTTCCAAATGGGATTCTGGTTTCACAGAGAGAGAGAGAGTTGGTATAAATAATTGAAAGGATAAATCTAAAACCCCCTGACAATCCGCCAAATTCAAGAACAGAATTAGTTGCCAAATCTCTAACAACAGTGTTTGGGAAGCTGCTTCTAAAGTAGCTGAGGATGAGGTCATAAGCATACTGTGAAACCCAAGATTCTTCTTCCCTGGTAGAATTTTAACAGTTACTCTTGATACATGTAACTATTCCATGAGTTGCCCTCTTTCCTCTCTGCTTATCCTTTTAGACCTAAGTCTCATTGGAAATAGCCTGAATTAGAAGAAAGCCCACCTGAATCTTTATTAGCCCCCTCTAATGATTAGTTTCCAGGCTGTGTTCATACCTTTGACCTCTCAGTGTCAAAAGTCCTACCTAGGCCTCCCCACAACAGAGAGGGCTGTAATAGCAATCCCTGCCCCTCCTTTACCTCCCAGCCTCTTGCAGAGGAGCCCAGTGATAACACATGTGAAGTTCTTTGCTATCCTTTTGTAGAAGGTGCTGCAGTACAAAGTATTAATACAGTCTAACTTAGACAAAATAACTCTCATCATTTGGGACCAGCTTGTTTGGCTGGGCTTGTCAGAAGACATTTCGTTTGTTTGTTTCATTTCTGCACTTCTCTATGAATTTTGGGATACTATATTTCTGTGAAGGACTTATTGTATGGACAACTCATAAAGGAAAAAAACTTTCCAGTATTACCACTTCTTCCTGGAATATAGCTATAGTATTTCTCACTAGTATTATTAGATGCCTGTGTACAGAAAGTATGCAGTTATTCAGGTTAATGTTTCATATTAAAGAATGTATTTGTAAAATGTAACATGATCAGTAGTTACCTTTTTTCAAGCTTTGAAGAAGTTCAGATTACGTGTTAGACCTAAATTACAGTGAAATCTGTTTTAATACTACTTTTGTGGCTAGCAAAGGTTGTGTATCTATTTAAAATTATTTACAGGATGCCCTAAATAAAGGGCATTGAAGATAGGTTTAGCTCTTAATTTTAGAAATTGTGACACTCCTGATGTCTGTCGTACAGTTATTAATTCTTCAGAAGTTCTCTGAGATGTCAAATACAATTTTTGTTTAATTCAGAGATAAGTAACACCTGCTCTATTGATTCACTATTACAGCAAATCCTAATTTTGTCATTAAATATTTTAACTCTGTGATGAAATTTGTTTCTTGCAGTTATTTATGAAATCTATAAAACACTAACAGATAAGTACATGTCACCACATTTTTTATACTAATAGGAAAATCTTATGTGCCTAAGGGGAAACCTCAGAACTAGTATTAGCATGATGATAAAATGTCATTACATATGTTCTAATGGAAAAGCTTGGAATGTAATAAAGACTAAAGAGCTAACCTTAATCTAGACAATGGGCATCTATTCAGCAAGTTTTTTTTTTCCTTCTCCTGGGTGAAGCAATTAAGCTGATTAATAATTACCTTTCTCCCGATATTAGTGATGTGCGCCATTCGAGTTCATATTATAGCATGTGCCCTCATTCAGCGAACTAGTTTCATGCCCTGTTAAATTGGAAAGAAGACTTGCTTGTATTGTGTCAATTTATTTTTATGGGAAAGCAAATGCAACATATTGCATCGCCCCATTTGTTTTCAAGGGAAGTGATTTGGGCGACTACTGCAGCAGAACAGCTGTCTCTGGGTTGGCGTGGACGCTCAATAAAGCAAGGGGGACTTGGAGATATTTCCTGGGAGGAGTGCAGGTGGAAAGGAAAGACTGCAGTCTTCACTTTTCAGAGAAGAATGAGTAGAGATATGGTTTGGGTAGATGAGGACCCAGCCTTAAGTGAATTATGCATTTAAAGGCACTTGCTCTTGTGAACTAAATTATAAGCCGATTGCCCTGCAAAGATTATCCTTTTTTAATATAATTTTTATTAGCGATTACACCACAACCAACTCTCAAATTTTACGGGAGGATTAATATAAGAAATCGGTGGTGCCTTTCCCCTGCATCTATGAGAACATGCTTAGGAAAAACGATTGACTTATCATAATCATCATCTGCCTCAACAAGCAGATTGGGGCAGACGTGGGGAAACAGAAGGGGAGGCGCGGTGAAAAACACCAGAAATAAATTTCAAGATGCAAATGTCTGAGTATTGTTTTCTGTTGCTACCCATTCTGTGTGCCTTTCATAGGCTAACTTGTGTGGTAGCCGGAAGTATGTATGCATGTTCACCTAAGCACTCTCAGCAGGCATGGAGAAGACAGCTGTGCACTGCTCTTGCATAGCCCCCTGAGTCACTCTATGCCAGCTTCCTGCCCATCTTGGCACGGGTGGGCAGGGGACAGTACTTCCTAGTGCCAGTGAAATTGTGGCAGTGCTACAGGTGGACCATTATCAGAGCATGAAGACAAGCAAAGATGTAAGAGACACGGAAAAAGGACACATCCCACCCACAAGGCAAGTCTCACATTCTCTAAACGTGAATGCACTAACAGTCCTCTTTAACAAGATGGTGCAAAGGACGGGTTTTCTTGTGGTTTGCTTTGTTAAAATCTAGAAAATACATCTAAAATGGTTTTGTATAACCAAACCAACCTGATGGTAAATTTGCCTTCATTTATACCTTCGCCCCAACCTTTTGAACAGTCTTCTTTCTCCTGTTCATGCCCTCCTTGCTTCCTGGCCCTTCCTAAATCCTGCTTTAGCTCTCCCTAAGGCGTTACCCATAAATAAAGTATTGGTTTACAGTGGCTTCTTAGAGCAGTTCCTCCACCCTGGCTGCCTGCCACAACCAATTGGGGAGCTTTTAGAAATAAACACATTTTACTCCCAAATTTGCCATTTTGATGTCGTTGGTCATGTTGTGTTTTCTAAAGGAAAAAAAAAAAAAATTCCAGCAGGTCTGGGATGATCTGGCACCTGGCTTCCCCGGATGTTTACTAGATTTTAAACCAGCAAATTAAAGCTGTTGAGGGCCAGACTCATGCCTGTAATCCCAGCACTTTGAGAGGCTGAGGTGGACAGAACACTTGAGCCCAAGAGTTCGAGACCAGCCTGGGCAACATGGTGAAACCCCATCTCTACAAGAAATACAAAAAATAGCCAAGCGTGGTTGTGCACACCTATAGTCCCAGCTACTGAAGAGGCTGAGGAGGGAGAATCACTTGAGCCTGGGATGTTGAGGCTGCAGTGAGCCATGATTGTGCCACTACACTCCAGCCTGGGTGACAGAGCAAGACCTTGTCAAAAAAAAAAAAAAAAACCATCGAGTAAATTAAATATAATGTGCATTTAAGCTATATTACTACTATAGTGTAACCTGCCTTAACCCCCATTTTATTTTCTCCCTTGAGCCTCATCTGGAACCTCAGGATTTCCAGAGTTGTTATTTTCACTTCCCACCTCTCTCCCTCCCCTAAAGTTTTCTGACACATTTTCTTCTTTCTGCTCACGAGTCATGAACCTGGGCATAACAGTGTCTGCCCCCGTGGTCCATCTCACTGGCCACTGATGGACGTAGTTCGATGAGGCAAAGCTGCCTTGCCTCCTTCAGCCCACAGGGACTAATGGACAGACCTACATGATGCTGAGTTGTTTGCCGATGTATATTATTATTGCTCTCACATTTTGTCTGTTAGACGTTTTAAATGCTGCTGATTTTCTCAGATAAAGTGGAGATATTTTTGTACATTATTTTCCTGTCTTTTGCATACTCAGCCAGCCCAAGGATGCCTGTTTCTATGGCTCCCAGCCTCATCACACATCCAGACTTAGATGTGTCAAGAGCTGGACAGGAATTTCTAGTCCTGCAAGTCCCAGGTGTCACTTGTCAGCACTAGATATGGAGCCTTTGTCCCACGACATTGTATCACAATTGCTTTGCCACTTTGTCAGATGACATGGAAAGAAGAAAAATGAGCCCATGAGTTCTCTGAGCTTAACCCTGCGATTTAAAACATGCCACGGATGACCCATAGTATCTGAAGAAAATCCCTTAATTGTAACACTGCATCCTTAGTGTTTGAAGCCTCAAGCCTTCTGTTAGCTTTCCTTAAAACAATTCCTTTCTTTTACTGCCCCAGGAAGATAAATCCGGTTTCTACTATTAAATGTCATTTTATTCATAGTACAGTGGCTTCTTTCAGGGGATGTTTTGTGTTTTTGGAACTGGAGATACAGTGACTGATACTGGTAAACACATTTACATTGGTCCGAAACCTTCCAATACTGAAGGAGCCTTGGCATTTGGACAGAAGGAAAATGAGGGAAATAAGAATGTATGAATTGTGCCCTACCTGGCACCTCCTGGGGTGGAAAAATAAAACGCATCGCCTTTTAGCAGGCGTGGATGAGGACAGGGAGCCCCCTTGTGGTGATTTCCTGGAGGCAGCATTGCATCGTATTTAAGATGAGGACCTAGGTTCACCTGCCCTGCTCTGAAATCCAGCTCCAGTTTTACCACGTGTGAGGCCTTGAGTAAGTTACTGACTGTCTCTGTGCCTGTTTTCTTTAAAATTGGGGTGATCATTATAAGGACTGATGAAATAATGAATGTAAAACCTTTAGCCCCGTGCCTGACACATAAGGGGTCCATGTATGTCAGCTTGGCAGTGGGCTACTTCCCTGTAATGGACCCAGAACAAAGCAGTAAACTTTACAGGCCTGGATGCTTGCCACACTGTGCTGCTGGCTGGTAGAATAGACAAACCTTCCTTAAATTCCTGTTAGCATAGGACACACGGGGCAGACATTATTGTACCGAGGTACACTCATTTTTATGGCCCAGGGATGAAGACCCCTTGACATCCCATAGATGCCCGCTCTGGGATAAAGGAGAGACTCCTGGACTACAGGCACCCAGTGTTGGGCACTTTCTGGAAAAAAAAATTCCAAAAAGGCTAAATTTGCAAGAGACAGAAGTGAGACAAATTGGCCTCCATGTCTGTCATCAACTATGGGGATGGAAATGAATGGTTTTATGATCTGGGAGATGATTGGACATGCCTTTTGGACAATAATTCATACTCCCCTTGAAAAACAATGTTTAAGGTTGTTCTGCAGATACATTGGTGTGATTCCAAGGATGCTGGAAGGCCTTTCTCAAAAATAAGCCACTCCCAAATGACTTAAGTTGATAGTAATTAAAAGAGAACCATTTACTCCACAAATTGAACCTGGGTCTAGAGTGAAAATAGCTCTAAGAGAAAAAAGGAAGTGACTAACATCTCACTAATGTGTAAATTTGTAATAACATACCTTTTATGGAAGCATCTTGAGGCGTTCAGTTAAAAGGAAGGTCTCAGAAATTCTATGTTGTCAGCATACCATGTTCTCCCATAGTTGCCTTGATGCTATTAACGACCAACATTATTATTAGGTCATTTGGAAAGGACAGTCCAAGCAAGGGGGATCATGCTACTTATAATAGTGGACCTGCCCCAACCAAAATATCAAACTCTACTCCTCTAAATATTGCACTGTGCATTACGCTTGTGCCTGGCCTCAAGTGATCCTCCTGCTTCCCATTCCAAAGTGCTGGGATTATGGACATGAGCCATTGCAGCCAGTTTGCAAATTTCTTTTTGAAAAAGGAAACTAACTAGGATCTTTTCTAGCAGAGAGCCTCCTGGCTTTGTCACTAGCTTTGTGTTCTTAAGCAAATGATACAGTTTAATCTGTATCTGGATCTTTATGTTGCACAGGAAAATCGTCCCCACCCTGCATGCCTTGGAGGCCTGGTGAGTAAAGTGGATTGTGGAATGTGAAAGAGCTCTGGTAAGTCCAAAGTGCTGAGGAGGTGTGCATTACTCACTAAAACCTGGATCTTTCACTGGTCCCACTCAACTTTTAGAGGAATCTCTTATCTACCTCTACCCCTTCCCCTACAAGCGCATCCCTGAAGTACTAGATAGTATCATGACTTCCTTCTCCCCCTCAAAGGAAAAAAACCTCCTGACACTTGGACTCTATTTGCCATCATGGGAAGTAGAACAAAAGCAATAGTAGAAGACAGTTCCAACCTGCTCGGGGAAGGAGACAGCTGGACTGGAGACCATCCCAGGGAGGGAGAGATTCAGAGCATTCCAGGGACTGAGGGAGAGTGTGGTGCCAGACGGTCAGCCTGTAGGCAGTCCACCCCAGAGTCCCTGACAACTCTTCAGAGTCTGACATACTGTTGGAGAAACTGATCTCTACCCACTTGGGAAGACTTATTGAAAACAAACTATAAAATTTTAGAAAGCAGCCAGGGAGAGTGGACCTCCTCTCCCCCAGCATGGGGACTGAACTGAGGCACACTCAGGTCCTTACATCTGGTCATCTTAACGTGAGAGTCACATAGAGGGGGCCACACCAATGGCCAAAGTCTTGGGAATTCACTGGGTAAAAGTGGAAGGAATGGTGACTCAGTTACCCCAGGGAGACAGGATACGCATGGAAAGATGCAATCCAAGGCCATCCTTTCTGATAAAGACTCGGCTCACCTAAACACCACTCCCTGAGGGCAGCACTGTCATCCTGACTAGGGAAGACCCAGCCGCCAGCTCTCTGCTGCCTTGTGAGGGTGCCCGGCCTGGCCTCACTTTCCTCGTGGAAACAGCAGAAGGAAGGACGGGAAGAAGGTGTAACTGTCTCCCCTTAGCCTGATGCTGAGCTGGTCTAAGCTGTCTACTTCATGCTTCTGCTCCTCTGGCTCCGCCATGATCCTCCATGGTGGCTGAGCCACCCTCCCTACATAAGGTTGCCCTTGTGCACCTACCACTCACCCAATCTGCTGGATATGGACACCACAGGTGGAAGGAGTGCGAGCCAGAAGCCCCCCGCCCCAACAAGGCTTCCCGCAGGTCCCTGTCCTGCTTCTCCCTTTGTTCAAGTCCTCTCTGCAGAGGTGGAATGAGGGGAAGGCAGAAGGAGGCTGAGGTTTCCACATGAGGGGTAGAGGGAGCTCTAACAAACGCTATCCTTACAAAGCATGAGCGGCAGGAAAGGGCAAGGAGGGGAAATTGCTGAATCTACTTCAGAAGCCATTCAAACCCGTCCAACAGTCTGTCAACAGATGACGGCTTCCAGCACTTCCCACAGGCCTTAATTCCATAAGCAAACCCACAAGAGACACTGACCTAAATTTTTATTTATTTTTTTTTCTTGTTTTTTTTTATTTTTCTTGAGACAGAGTCTTACTCTGTCACCCAGGCTGGAGTGCAATGGTGCAATCTCAGCTCACTGCAACCTCCGCTTCCCGGGTTCAAGCAATTCTCCTGCCTCAGTCTCCCTAATAGCTAGGATTACAGGCACCCGCCACCACGCCCAGCTTATTTTTGTATTTTTAGTAGAGACGGGGTTTCACCATGATGTCCAGGCTGGTCTCAAACTCCTGGCCTCAAGTGATCCGCCACACCTTGGCCTCCTAAAGTGCTGGGATTACAGGCGTGAGCCACAGTGCCCAGCTGGCCTAATTTTTTATCGTGGGGTTTTCTTTAGGAAAAAAAAAAAAAAGCCTTAAATTATAGTTCTCAGGTTTACTTATGCCTAGAGAGAGATATCCATGCCCCTCTCACACCCCTGAGTTCAATCAGGACCATAAACAAACACCATCCCGTTACTCATTAGCCCTTACCTGGCCTGGCCATCTTTCAGTTCTCCAAACATGCGAGACTTTCACACCTGAAAACCTTCGCACGGCTGTGACTGTGTGAGGAACACTTCTTTCCCTGACCCTTCACACAGCTGATCATTTCTGGACTATCAAGTCTCCACCTAAATGTCTCCTCAGAAAGGCTTCCCCTGACCATCACTTCTAAAGTAGACCTCATGGCTTTCCCTCCTCATGACCTGCCCTTTCTTTCCACAGAACCTAAGGAAATGCGTGTTTGTACATTTGTCTACTTCTTTATTGTTTTGTCCATGATACATTAAGCTCTGACAGGCGAGGAACCATGTCTATTTTGTTCACCAGGCTGCTAAGATTTATCAGGCACTTAATAGATTCTTTTTAAATGAACAAACCTGCCCTATGCTAAAGCCCCCACGCAGAAGGGGCACAAATGGGAGTTACAGGAAAAAAAAAAAAAAAAAAAACCCAAGTAACTAAACATATGAAACGATATTCAGCCTCACTCATAGAGAAATGCAAATTTTGTAAAAGGTAGCTTTCAAAAGCTTGATTACACTTGACAATCAAATGCTATTGAATGGGAGGATAAATTGAGACCACATTTTAGAAGGCAAAACATTTGAAACCATCAACATTTTTCAGGCTTCAAATTGCCTGGGCCTGCCCTCCTGACTCAGCCCTCCTCCGGGTCTGCACTCTGCGGGTCTCCAGCCGCCAGCCTCTCCCGCCGCTCAGCACTGCCTGCCACACAGCATGCTGCTACCGAGCTCGCCCTCATTAGGGTGGCTCCATGACAGCAAGTTTCTCCAACCTCTGGAAGGCAGAAAGCAGCCATCAGAGGGCACTTAATTCCCCAAGACAAATAAATAAATAAATAAACAAACCCTGCTTGTTGTTGTCCTGTTTCATATTTGATATTGGCAGGTTCTTCCACTGCTCCCATTGAACTTCTGCAGCCATACATCTTCCCTGATTCTTCAGGACTTTCCTCTTCTTTGGGATTCTAAATCTGGGAGAGAAGAAGAAATAATGGATTTCTAAGCTGCAAAGTTACTTCTTGTATTGGGTGATCTTTTTATTCATTTATGCCAGTTATCATTTTACCGTTCCCAGTTTCAGATCTGCCCTTCTTTGCCCTGCTGTGTTATTATGGAGCTGGACTCTGTGAACATTGCGCCTGCTGCTTCTAAAGGTTAACTACCTTTTACTAATTAACAATTCCTTATATTAAAATCTTCCTGTTAACACAACTGGCATGGTTTCCTAGTCCTGCCTGGCCCTGCCTGATACACCATTTCAGTAGATGCTCAGTCAACTTGGCGTAGCCCCTGTGCCAGACCTTTACCATTCACCAGAGCATCTTTTGGCAAATCCCTTACTTTTGGCAAATGATCTGATTTTCTACTTTGCTAAGATCAGGACTATGCCACACAAAATCATTTCACTTTCCCTTCCTTCCTTGTCTAAGTTATTTTGGATCTCTGCATGCCCAACTGTAATAGCTGCCCACAATGAGGAGGGCTCCTCTTCTAGAGCCCTTCATCCCCTTCTCTTCCTGCTGCTTCCAGTACCTTGTTCCATCAACAAGAGCCCCCCTTTCCTTGTGTCTTTGGTCTATACTTGTATCCTCCATTGTGAAATCTGTAACATACCATCTTCTCACCAACTCTGCACAAAAAAAAAACACCATGAGAGAATGGTGCTGACTCCCTAGCCCTTACAAGTTGGTGTCCTTCCCAGTCACACTGCTGTGACTGCTCTCTCGGGATGTCCCAGTCAAACATCCAGTGGCCAGTTCCCTGCAGTAGCACCAGAAGCTTCTAAACTCTAGCTCTCAGACTTGCCTTGTCCCCAATCCCTAAGAGCACATTTCCCGAATAATGCCATCCTGCCCCCTCTTCTGTTTTTATATACTTTTTGCAAGTCAATGAATTTATTCCATAAGCTGATTTTTTTAACTTTTATACAAAAATACTGCTCTGGCCTTGACCTTTCTCCTGAACTCCAGAACTGAATTTCTGACTTTGCTGCTGGAAATTTCCATGTAGCTCAGTATGTTCAAATCTGAATTCATTTTCTCTTGTTACAGGACTATTATCCCCCTCTTAACATTCTACATCAGCTTAAACCTAAGCTCTCTCCCTTTCCTCAACTATAAAGTGGGAATAGTTGCACATATCTCAAGAGATTGTGTAGGGCTAAAAGTTTGTTGTAAAGTCATTAGGAGAGTTATTTTTTCATTAATATCAACCATTTGAGTAGTTACAAGCCTGACAATTCTATTTCTTAGATACAGTCTTTTCTACGTGTGTTTTTTCATCATGGTGACTGATCTAACTCTAATCTCACCAATGTTTAGCTGAACTACTCAAGTTGCTCAACTTTTATCAATAATCTACTGTAGGCAATGTGTTTTGTACGTACTCTTGTGAGAATATTCCCAGGAAACAGGGATACTAAAGTCATTCATCCCAGTCTGAATATTCCTATTTTCTACTGTGGTAGAAATACAATGTAACTAAAGTGAGGACTGCACCAGAGATTAGAGATTTCAGTAGCATTCTCCTACCTCCCCTATGCAAACCTGCCTGCAAGTATATCAGGTCCAACTTCAGGAAAACAGTCCGATCATTTATGTCAGAGCTCACAAATTTTCTCCCAACAGAGCCCAAACAGGGTATCAAAGTAAAATAGGTTTGTAGAAGGCAATTAGGAATGGCGTAGACTGTGGCAAACTGAAATTGCATGTGTGTGTCCTAAAAGGACATTCTGCTCTGTTTCAGACATTGTGGGTGGCAGTAGGGAAGCAGGCCAGTGCCACCAGACCCTCCAACTTTTTAAAAGAGAAGCCAAGATAGACATTTTTTTTTACGTGAAATGTACCATCCTAACTAAAAAAACACATCAGTAGATAATATCTCGTCCTTTGGCTGCCTGTTTGGAAGCCCTCATTTATGTCACTTTCTTGCTCAAAAACCTTTAGGGCATTCTCATTATCTACAAAATAAAATGTGAATTCCATAGTCTAACATGCAAATTCCTACATGATCTAACCCCAGCCACCTTCCCAACTCACTCCTCACTTTCACACCTGATAGCTCAATCATAATTCTACCCTGAGGACCCAGGTGCAGGGGCCCAAACATGTAATCGCAGCACTTTGGGAAGCAGAAAGTGCTGGAATTACAGCACTTGGGAAGATCACTTGAGCCCAGGAATTTGAGACTAGCCTGAGTAGTCTCATCTCTACAAAAGACCTCATCTCTACAAAAACACAAAATTAGCCAGGGGTAGTGGCATGCATCTGTGGTCTCAGCCACTCGAGAGGCTGAGGTTGGAAGATCACTTGAACCCAGGAGGTGGAGGTTGCAGTGAGCTGAGATGGCACCACTGCACTCCAGCCTGAATGACAGAATGAGACTGTGTCTCAATAAATAAATAAATAAATAAATAAATAAATAAATAAATAAATAAATCTGCTCTAAGAAGGTACCACTTTTCCTACCTTCATGTCTTGAATCACACTGGATGCTGGGCCTGGGCCGCTTTCCCCTACAGACTCATTCAAATTCTACTTACCTTGCAGGGCTCCACTCAGTACTTCTTCTTCCCACAAAATTCTCCCTGATTTTCTGCCAGGCTGAAGTAATCACTTACTTCTTACTATTCATTAAGTAAGAATGAGATTGCCTTTCTTGGCACTCTAGAACATTCTGCTGTATATCACAGATGAGCTCTGTTTTCTTACTAAACAGGTGGCTCGTAGAGAACTAAGACTAAATCTCAATTATGTCTGTGTATCTAAGGGCACATATTAGTAGAAACTCAATAAATATGTGTTCATTGATCCAATGAATGCATTGATGGCAACCTGCTACCATCATGGTTTATCAGTTCTTCCCTCCTGCTTTGGTTTGGATGCAGCTTGTTCCTGCCAAACAAAACTCAAGGAGGAGTTGGTACCATTCCTTCTGAAAATATTCAAATCAATAGAAAAAGAGGGAATCCTCCCTAACTCATTTTATGAGGCCAACATTATCCTGATACCAAAGCCTGACAGAGATACAAAAAAAAAAAAGAGAATTTTAGACCAAGATCCATGATGAAGATTGATGCAAAAATCCTCAATAAAATACTGGCAAACCGAATCCAGCAGCACATTAAAAAGCTTATCCACCATGATCAAGTAGTCTTCATTCCTGGGATGCAAGGCTGGTTCAACATACGCAAATCAATAAACATAATCCAGCATATAAACAGAACCAAAGACAAAAACCACATGATTATCTCAATAGATGCAGAAAAGGCCTTTAAAAAAATTCAACAGCCCTTCATGTTAAAAACTCTCAATAAATTCGGTACTGATGGAACGTATCTCAAAATAATAAGAGCTATTTAGGACAAACCCACAGCCATTATCATACTGAATGGGCAAAAACTGGAAGCATTCCCTTTGAAAACTGGCACAAGACAGGGATGCCCTCTCTCACCACTCCTATTCAACATAATGTTGGAAGTTCTATCTAGGGCAATCAGGCAAGAGAAAGAAATAAAGGGTATTCAATTAGGAAAAGAAGAACTCAAATTGTCCCTATTTGCAGATGACATGATTGTATATTTAGAAAACCCCATCATCTCAGCCCAAAATCTCCTTAAGCTGATAAGCAACTTCAGCAAAGTCTCAGGATATACAATCAATGTGCAAAAATCACAAGCATTCTTATACACCAATAACAGACAAACAGAGAGCCAAATCATGAGTGAACTCCCATTCATAATTGCTTCAAAGAGAATAAAATACCTAGGAATCCAACTTACAAGGGATGTGAAGGACCTCTTCAAGAACTACAAACCACTGCTCAGTGAAATAAAAGAGAACACAAACAAATGGAAGAACATACCATGCTCATGGATAGAAAGAATCAATATTATGAAAATGGTCATACTACCCAAGGTAACTTATAGATTCAATGCCATCCCCATTAAGCTACCAATGACTTTCTTCACAGAATTGGAAAAAACTGCTTTAAAGTTCATATGGAACCAAAAAAGACTCTGCATTGCCAAGACAATCGTAAGCCAAAAGAGCAAAGCTGGAGGCATCACACTACCTGACTTCAAACTATACTACAAGGCTACAGTAACCAAAACAGCATGGTACTGGTACCAAAACAGAGATATAGACCAATGGAACAGAACAGAGCCCTCAGAAATAATACCACACATCTACAGCCATCTGCTCTTTGACAAACCTGACAAAAACAAGAAATAGGGAAAGGATTCCTTATTGAATAAATGGTGCTGGGAAAATTGACTAGCCATAAGTAGAAAGCTGAAACTGGATCCTTTCCTTACTCCTTATACAAAAATTAATTCAAGATGGAATGGAGACTTAAATGTTAGACCTGAAACCATAAAAACCCTAGAAGAAAACCTAGGTAATATTATTCAGGACAAAGGCATGGGCAAGGACTTCATGTCTAAAACACCAAAAACAATGGCAACAAAAGCCAAAATTGACAAATGGGATCTAATTAAACTAAAGAGCTTCTGCACAGCAAAAGAAACTACCATCAGAGTGAACAGACAACCTACAGAATGGGAGAAAATTTTTGCAATCTACTCATCTGACAAAGGGCTAATATCCAGAACCTATAAAGAACTCAATCAAATTTACAACAAAAAAACAAACAACCCCATCAAAAAGTGGGCAAAGGATATGAACAGACACTTCTCAAAAGAAGACATTTATTCAGCCAACAGACACATGAAATAATGCTCATCATCACTCACCATCAGAGAAATGCAAATCAAAACCACAATGAGATACCATCTCACACCAGTTAGAATGGCAATCATTAAAAAGTCAGGAAACAACAGGTGCTGGAGAGGATGTGGAGAAATAGGAACACTTTTACACTGTTGGTGGGATTGTAAACTAGTTCAACCATTGTGGAAAACAGTGTGGCGATTCCTCAAGGATCTAGAACTGGAAATACCATTTCACCCAGCCATCCCATTTCTGGGTATATACCCAAAGGATTATAAATCATGCTGCTATAAAGACACATGGACACGTATGTTTATTGCGGCACTATTCACAACAGCAAAGATTTGGAATCAACCTAAATGACCATCAGTTACAGACTGGATTAAGAAAACGTGGCACATATACAACATGGAATACTATGCAGCCATAAAAAAGGATGAGTTCGTGTCCTTTGTAGGGACATGGATGTAGCTGGAAACCATCATTCTCAGCAAACTATTGAAAGAACAGAACAGAAAACCAAACACCGTGTGTTCTCACTCATAGGTGGGAATTAAACAATGAGATCACTTGGACACAGGAAGGGGAACATCACACCCCGCGGCCAATGTGGGGAGTGGGTAGGGAGGAGGGATAGCATTAGGAGAGATACCTAATGTAAATGACGAGTTAATGGGTGCAGCACACCAACATGGCACATGTATACATATGTAACAAACCTGCACGTTGTGCACATGTACCCTAGAATTTAAAGTATAATTTTAAAAAAAAGGAAGAAAGAAATTTGATCCCCAACGTGGTGGTGTTGGGAGGTGGGGCCTAGAGGGAGGTGTTTGGATCACGGGGGTGGAGTCCTTATGAATAGATTAACATCCTCCTGCCAGGGTGAGTGAGTTTTTGCTCTTAAGTGGATTAGTTCCCGTGAGAATGCCTTGTTAAAGAGTGTGGCTTCCTCAGTTTTTCTCTCTCGCTTCCTCTCTCACCATGCAATCATTTTGCACATGCCCACTCCCTTTTCACTTTTCACCACTAGTGGAAACTGCTTGAGGCCCTCACCACATGCTGCTGCCCAATATTGAACCTTCCAGCCTGCACAATCATACACCAATTGAAACTCTTTTCTTTATAAATTACCCAGCCTCAAGTGTTCTGTTACAATACTAAGTGAACTAAGATACCCCCTAACTAAAGAAAAGATCAACTTTATTTTTCTCTTTAACATCATTTTACTGCTTCTATTTATATATTAATTTTGATGTTTTTTCTCTTGAGCCTAAACTGTATTGAGAAATGTGTGTGTGTGTGTGTGTGTGTGTGTGCGCGCGCGCGCGCGCGCATGCGCATGTTAAACAAGACGTTTCTCTAAACCTTAGTTTCCTCATTAATAACATTAGAAATTAATTCTTATTTCATAGGGCTGTTGTAAGGATTCAATGGGACAATAGGTATAAAGTATTAACATGGTGATTTGCATACTGCAGGCATTCAATGCATGTTAACTTGATCATGGTGGTTATATGTATGTTTGGCTATGAAAAAGCTGAAGTCTTCATTTTCAGAATGAAATAAATTTGAAAGATGATTGAAAATATAGGCCCCTATGACCTATGCCAATGCATGTCTTGCAAAGAATATTATAAACCCTTAACTGGTCATGAAGAAGAAAGAAGGTGAAAGCATAACTTCCCTGGAACAGAAGGCCAGTACATGGTGTGAGTGAGAGCCTAAGACAGAAGTGACACCAACAGTTTTGACCAGTGAAACTTTGTGTGGTAGTAGCTGATAGAAGTATGGCAGATTTTCTCTACTTTTTTTTTTTGTTTTTCAGATGCCAGCAGCACAGCTAGTACCTCCTTACTGTCAGGTGGAGTGCAGCTCGGGGGAACTGGGGCAGAGAATGGGAGGAATATGCCTGGTCCTTTAGAAGAAGACTTGGACCTGGGAAAGGGTACCAGCGATGAACTCTTACATTCCAGATATCTCAATTGTACGCTGAAGGTTTCCTCCTAGACTCTTCTCAGGAGATGTATGTATGTGGATCATGCATGTAGTTTCCCCACGGTGTGCTAGCCAAGAGCCAGAAGAAACCTTGAGAGGAAGTAGGCAACCCCAGCAGGTGACAGTCTAAGCCACTTGGAAAGAATTTATGTTTTCTTCTTTAACTGACTTGATGGCAGCCTTACTCACACCTTAGTTTTAGTACTTCTGATGTCCAGAACTATCAGATAATAAATTGTTGGTTTAATCCACTAAGTTTGTACTAAGCTGTTACAAAAGCAATAGGAAACCAATACATTCCTTAACCCTCAAGGGGAAGTGCGTAAGTGTTCAGGAGGACTCGCTCACAAGCTGTGGGGTAGTGGTATCCCCTCAAAACCAGGGAGAACCAATAACTCCTCTTAGGCCAACCTTGGTCATGATCAACAAACATGTCTTGAGGATTTGTGGATCTCTCCTGGAAATGGAAATGTGAATTCAGACCTCAATCTCAAGGATAGATTCTTATAAAGAAAAATAAAATTTTAAGACGAACTATGCTAAATTCCAAAAGAGTGACAACTTCATCTAGGACTTTACGCATTCAGAGAATGGAGCCATGCATGACTGCAAGAAAATGCTGCTCCTCATATTTAGCATTTCCACAATAGGCATGGGACTGTGCATCATGTTTGTAAAGGACAGTTCAGGTTTGTATCAATTGTCTTGGTGCAATCATGAGTACTGATTCCTTTCATTCTCAAAAGTACCTGGCTTCATGGTAAACCCCATGGTCACTCTGATAGGGCATTAGACAGGAAGCCACTAGATTCACTATGCCCTGTTAGGAAGAGCTTTGAGTTTGAATTTCAATCCAGTATCAAAAATGATCCCAAGTTTTTGTGTCACTGAAGTCTCAGGACGAAACACTTTCAGTAGATTATGAGCAAAACAGACATTTCAATAATACTTGACTGTCTTAGTCTGTTTTTTGTTGCCATAAGAGAATACCTGAGAGTGAATAATTTACAATAAACAGAAATTAATTTGGCTCATGGTTCTGGAGGCTGGGAAGTCTAAGACTGAGGCACCGTATCTGGTTGCATCATTCTATCGCAGAAGAGTGGAAAGGCAAGAAAAAATGAGGGGGGAAGGAGGAGGTGAAAGGAGGTGAGGAGAGGAGAAGAGAAGGGACAAGAAGGGAGGACAAGTGAAGGGAGGGGAGAAAAAGGAAGGGAAAGGGAGAAAGAGAGCAAGAGGGGGCCAAATTCACTTTTATAATAAAACCACTCCCACTGTAAAAAATCCACTCCCCAGCTAATGGCATTAATCCATTCATGAGGGCTCTGCCATTAGGCCCCACCTCCCAACACTGCTGCATTTGGAGTTAAGTTTTCAACACATGAATTTTGGGGAACACATTTAAACCATAGCATTGGCATACAGTTCTTAGATTCTCTTACTGGCAAGTTGACGCGAGGAAACTTAAATTACATTACCTAATGAGATACAGCAGTTTTAATACACGACACCTCCTACAACTGAAGCAGCTGGAGATAAGGCCTTTGGTTTGCTTTGGATTGGTTTTGTTTGGTTTGGTTTCTAAGCAATGCTTATGAGCAGGATGGTGGTAGTGGGTAGAGGGTTGGAGAAGAAAAGAAGAGGAAGAGTTTAAGAGAAAGAATATAAGAATATAAGCAGGGTTGAAGAGAAAAGAAAAGACAGTGCTAGATATCTTGTCATATTTACTAGGCTTGAAGAGCAATCACTGATTCTGCCCCTGAACTTGATTCTCAAAGTGCTGTCCTTTCAAAGACATGTCATGCCCTGGGTGGGAGGTTAAAGAGTGGAGCGCAACTCACTCAACTCTGAATCTGTTCTAGTAGGTTTCTTAGGAGTATAAAGATTAGAAAAACGTGTGGTGCTTCGAATCTATCTGTCACGTCAAACCAGGTGTGGGCTGAGTTGTGTCACTCAAATTAATCCATAAAGGGATGAGAATTAAAATGCTGACAAAATGAGCACATCAAGTTATTGAAAGCTATTTAATCTGCTCAAATTCACACCTACCTTTGGGAGATTTAAGTGAGATTCCCTCTTCCAGCTGTTTTTTCTAATCTTCCGACCAACTTATTAACCAGTATTAATACCACATTTAATGCTGGATGTCTTTTTTGGGCATCTCTTCTTTTTTCTTTTTTAATTCCTCCTTATATCTCTCCTATATCTCTCCTTCCCTGGGATAATACCACTGGTGACTCCCGGGCCGCCCTCTGGTTGAGCCTGCAGGTGATTTTAGTCTAGTTCCCTTTGCTTTGCACACCCTACCTCAACACTCTCTTTCCTTTTGCTTCCTCCTCACTTTTTGCATAAGATATTTATGTAGTTTTGTGAGAGGAAGAATAAAAAAGAGAAAGGAGGAACAACTGATGAGGAGGGAAGCCTGAGGTGAGGGGCACAAGGAGGAGTGGGGAGGGGTACAACGTGAAGGAGAGGGGTTGCAGGGGGAAGGGAGGGAAGGAGCGTAGAGTGGCCTAGGTGAGGGGATAAGACCACTAAGGATTCCTATGAGTCATAGGTCCTTTGTCGCTTCCATGTTTTAATGTCTCAGACAAGCCGAAAACAGGTCTGTGGGAAGTCGTAACACTCACCAAACCCTTGACAACAGCTATTCTTCACAGAGCCTGTGAACAATTGCTCGCCTGCCAGTGTCTGACTGAAATAATAGCTGTACCTACAGGATCATTTGGAAGACAGATGGCGGAGGCAACCCCATTCATCTGCTGGCAGCCATTTCATAACTCTCACTGTCCTGTCAGGCCAGGATGGGAAGGCAGAATGCAGCCTTGCTAATTATTGAAGCTCATTAGAGTGTTGTTTTTTGAGATGATTCCCCTATCCTACCCCTGTCCTGTGCTTCCCCTCCAGCCCCAATGTGCCAACCCCCTCCCACAAAGTGCATTCAGGACTTTGGCACCCTTAGAAAAAGCAGATCTCCAAAGTCTGAAAGCCTTAATGTTTGCTAGGTGGAGGGGTTTTTTGTTTGTTTGTTTGTTTGTTTTGTTTGTTGTTTGTTTTAATATTTTCAATCTGTACTCTTTCCCTCTTGCACATTCAAAAAGAGGCCCCTCATCTTTCTACTACTCACCACTTCCATGATCTGGCCCATCGGTATTTATTTCAAAGACTGGATGACTGTTCCAATATCCCATTGCCATTTTCTACTTAAAGCGCCATACACTTCTGTTATCATGTTTATAGCATGCATTAATCCAAAGGCTTCCTCTTAATGCAATGTGTATGGATTTAGAGAGCCTTTAAGAGCTCCATATCATTTCAGTACATCTGAGATCCTTGGTTGTCATTCAAAAGTAATTTTTGAGAATTCACTATGTGGATGTGAAAAGGAGTGAGAGTGGGGAGAAATGGAGAGATCTCACAAAGGAGGGCTGGCTTTATAAGCATTAACCTGCGCAGTGACCCAGGACCCATGTTCCCTTTCACACTCTGCAGTCACCATCTTGAAATAATTAAACATGTTTAAACAAGAGCCCTTCATTTTGCACTGAATTCCACAAATTATATAGCTGGTTCTACTTCAACTGTTGGAAAAGTATACAACTGCTGAGGGCTCAGGAAGGAGTACTTTCTGAACCAAAGTTAAGAGGCTGGAAAGCCCACAGTTAACAGAGATCAGCAAGTGGAGAAGACAAAGATCAGACCATTCATCAAAGAAAACACAGACAGCAAATATTATTAGCATCCATTAAAGCACTACCCCAGGAAGGGGCCTGCTTTTGACATGCTGACAAAATCAAGTTTCCAAACCTGAAGACTGCAGACAGACCTCAGATCACTGAATATTCACGAAGGTGACAGCACCACCCCTGACACCTCTTGGGAAACAACTGGCTGGCGTCAGTCTTTTCACTATAGTATTGATTTCACTAAATACCAGTTCTACTAAAACTTTAGCAGAAGATGCATCAGAAGAATTTGTAAAATAATAATAATAATAGTAATAATAATAATAAAGGCTGGAATGTAAGTGTGAGCCTGTAAAGGTAAGGCTTTAAATGCCAGACTGAAGCAAAAGAGGAAGCTCCTGAGTATTTGGGGTAGGGAAGTGACTGGGAGCTCTGGCTGCTCCAAGAAAGGAAATATTCTTTCTAGACACATCTGGCCCTTTGTTCCTAAGGCTGGTACAGTAACAAACAACTCACCACCACCTTCCCCTGTGGCATGGTCCCTGCTCACTACTCTCCTTTCTCACACTGCATTTCCCACCCCATAAACATACACGGCAGAAGTCTCCTTGCTGTGTTCAGCTTTGGCCCTGCTGCTGCCTTAAACTCAAGTCACAGACCATGCAACAGTCCATCACACTACACACGCCTGAATTTGTACCTCTGACCTCTTCCACGTTGCTTAGGTGAGTAATCCCATACATAACCCTGCTTGTGGCAGGCAGACATCTAAGGACGACCCCAGTGACCCTCAGCCTCATATAATTTCCCCACCTTGAGTGTGGGCAGAACCTACGAATATGATGAGATACTATTCCCATGATGATGCTATGTTATTATGTGGCAAAAGAGATCCTATGCATGTATGTCAAACTATTAATCAGTCAGTGTAGGCCTCTTCCAATCACAGGAGCTCTTCAAAGCAGAGAGCTTTCTCCAGCTGGTGGCAGAAGGGCAAGTCAGGGAGGTTAGAGCATGAGAAGGACTTGATGCACTAATGCTGCTTTGAAGGTGAAGGAGATCAGGTGGGAAGGAATGTGGGAAGACACTGAGAGCAGAGAGACCTCCAGCTGATGGCCAGCAAGGAAGCAGAGACTTCAGTCCTACAGCTGCAAGGCACTGAATCCTGCCAACAACCTGAATAGCTTCTCCAAAACCTCCAGTTAAAAGTCTAGTCTGGCCAACACGTTGATTTTGGCCTTCAGAGACCCTGAGCATAGAACCCAGCCAAGTCTGCTGGACTTCTGACCCACAGAACCGTGAGACTATAAACTGGTGCTTTTTTAAGATGTTGAACTTATAGTAATTGGTTGTGCAACAATGGAAAAGTAATACCATATTTTTAGCCCCTTCCCCGCACTCTGCTGTTTTGTGGTTCAAAGTCTGACACTGTAGCACTTAGGCAGGGTCATAGTCAAGGCAAGCTTCAGGATTAGATTTGAAGGGATAATGGATGAAAAATGAAAGATGAGTGTCAAGCCAACAAATTGGGAGATTATTGCAAATGACCAACATGAAGAAATAAGGTCCTAAATTTAATGGCATTAGATGTGGATAAGAATGATAGATTTGGGAGTCTCCTGGGAAAAAACAAAACAAAACAAAAAAAACTGTCCTGACTTAGCAACTGATTGGATGGGAGAGAAGAACAGCTCTAATGTGTTGGCTTTGGAACGAGTTGAAGAGAATGAGATAGAGTGTCCATTAAAGTAAATGGAAATAAATGTGTTCAACTCCTGAAGATGACTCTTCTAAAAGAGGGAACCATGTTAGTTAAAATTGTTAGTTTCATGTAACAGCAACAATTCAACTGAAACTAGCTTGTGGGGCTGGAGAATAGGAAGGTGCTACATATTAACATGCAGGTGTGTCATAGACTCTAGAGACGAAAGGCAGCAGAGCCAAGATGGCGGGAGCTGTTCTGCCCAGTGGGTCAGGCCCAGAACTGGGCAGGACAGCTGGACTAGCCCAGGTTATGGAAAGTCCCTGAAGCCACAGAGTGCCCCCTTTATATCTCCCATCTCCTATTCTCCTAAAGACCATCCTTCTGGGTCAGTTAGCCCACACAGCTGATGGAAGACAGCCCGAGTATAGCTCTAAGGTTAGAGAGAAGACCTGGCTGAGCTGGAATTACTTAGTCCTGATTCCCAATCCCCAGGGGAGACCGTCAGGTTGGCTAAGATGGTTGTCCCACCTCTCACCACACTGCCATACTGCAGCCTTGTGGAAAAAGGGGAGAAGAATTAATTCTTGAGCAAGGCAGATACCCCCAAAGTTGTTTACCCTAAAAGCAGAAATGGTTTTTCAAATTTTAGTTTTCACAGACCCAAGAAAGTAGTCCTCTTTCTACACAGAAAAGTTTAAAATCCTGCAAAAAAGCAGCTGGATTCTAACCCCTGTGCTCCCTCTAACTAGTGGTATGAGTGACCCTTAGTACTTCTAGCTATAAAATATGAAACTTGGCCCAGGTGACACTGAAGGCTCTCATATTTAATGCCCTGTGATTCTAAGTCCATTTGAGCAGAAACAATGGTGTATTGATGTAGTTCTCCTGTTTAGCTTTCCCTTGTCCTTCAAAGATCAGAAACAAAGTCTTTTACCATTAATCCTCTCATTGACTTACAAGAGGTGAAGAGGCAGCCAAAGAAAATAGATTGTAGTTTGTATTCCAAGAGAGCTAGACCACCTAAAAATCTCCTTAGTATTCAAAACATTTTAAAAAGAGCTTAGCTTTAATTGGCTTAAAGTCTCTTGACAGAAGTAGTTGTTCTGTTTCCCACCACCACCACCAAAAATGTGTCTCTGAGACCCACTGGGAAGGACAGCTCCCACCATCCTGGCTCTCTCCTGCAGTTTTCCTTAGAACCATAGAAGGTTAGACCTTCTGGTGCTTTCGTGCAATCCCTTCATTTTTTTCATTTTTTTAATTTATGACTGATACAAAATCATTGCACATACTAATGGGGTACAACATGATGTTTCCATACATGTATAAATTGTGTAATTGTCAAATCAGGGTAATGAGTATATCTATCACTTTAAACATTTATTATTTCCTTGTGATGAGGACATCCAAAAACCTCTGTTCTCGCGATTTTGAAATATACAATGCGTTATTATTAACTCTAATCATCCTACTATGCAATAGACCACCCAAACGTATTCCTCCTATCTAACTGTAGCTTTGTACCCATTGACCAATCTGTCACAATCCCCTTTTTCCCCTTACCCTACCCATCCTCTGGTAACCATGATTCTCTTCTCTCTACTTCTATGAGAACAACTTTGCAGCCTCCATATATGAGCGAGATCATGTGGTATTTGTCTTTCTGTGCTGGGCTCATTTCACTTAACATAATATCCTCCAGGTTTATCTGTGTTGCCACAAATAACAGGATTTTATCTATGAATGAATAACATTTCATTCTGTACATATACTACATTGTCTTTATCCATTAATCCATCGATGGGCATTTAGGTTGATTCCATATCTTGGCTATTGTGAACAATGCCAGAATAAACATAAAAGTGCAAATATCTCTTTGACATACTAATTTAATTTCCTTTGGATGTATACCCAGTAGTGGAATTGTTGGATCATATGGTAGTTCCAGTTTTAATTTTTTGAGGAACCTCCATACTGTTTTCCATAATGGCTACACTAATTTATATTCCTACCAGCAGTGTGTAAGTGTTCTTTTTTTCTCTACTTCCTTGCCAACACTTGTTACCTTTTAATTTTTTTGATAGTGGTTGTATTAGTTCATTTACACTTTGCTGATAAAGACATACCTGAGAGTGGGAAGAAAAAGAAGTTTAATGGACTTCCAGTTCCATGTGGCTAGGTAGGCTTCACAATCATGGCGGAAGGTGAAAGGCACCTCTTACGTGGCGGTGGCAAGAGAGAGAATGAGAACCAAGCAAAACAGGTTTTCCCTTATCAAATCATCAGATCTTGTGAGACATATTCACTACCACGAGAATAGTATGGGAGAAACCACCCCCATGATCCAATTATTTCCCACTGGGTCCCTCCTACAAAAGTGGGAATTATGGGAGTACAATTCAAGATGAGATTTGGGTGGAGACACAGAGCCAAACCATATTATTCTGCCCCTGACTTCTCCCAAATCTCATGACCTCACACTTCAAAACCAATCAAGTCTTGCCAACAGTCCCCCAAAGTGTTAACTCATTTCAGTATTAACTCGAAAGTCCGAAGTCCAAAGTATCATCTGAGACGGGGCAAGTCCCTTCTGCCTATGAGCCTGTAAAATCAAAAGCAAGTTACTTTCTTCCTAGATACAATGGGAGTACAGGCATTGGGTAAATACCACCATTCCATATCATAAAGGCTTCATAGATATTATCTCTGTCCCCAAAGGATTAACAATTAAAAACCAAAGATGAAACAAATACAGAAAGAAAAGGACTGTAAAATGTAAAATGTGTGCAAAATGAATATGCAAGGCTGTTAAATATTGCTTCAGGATTGATAATGTCATCATAGCCAGTGGGGAGTCCAGGGTCATTAAAAACTAAATTATTTGTTAAAGACTATTTTCTCAATATCTGACTCTAGTCCATGCCAGATTTTAGTAGGGCACTTGGCCCATTCTGCTGTTATTTTCCTTGAAGTTATTTCTTGTCTTACTCCTGTCTTGGAAATGTAATGCATCACTGAGGTTGTTCTGAGTTTATGTTGTATTCACTTTTAATGTGTGCTAACTGATTGGAAATGAGAAGCAGATGGACACTTGGCCCAGAGATTAACTCCATCTCCTGTAATTAGATGGTGTCAATTAAGGCTTCCATGGGGTCCTTCTCCTCACTGCCAAGTGAAAGAGCTCTCCAGTGGGGCTCCTCAAAGCATTTGGGAACTAATGGTTTATTCAGTTCCTCCTTTGCATTTATTCACGGATACTGAACAAACAGGAGCCAAGTTGTCTTTGTCTTTTTTTTTTTTTTTGGTTTTTCTCTAGCAGCTTCATCTTTTGACTTTTCTTTTGGCGAGAGTTGAAACTGAATAAAGGGGATGGCCCTTGGCTGAACTTTGCTTCCTATTTTGAGTTAGCAGAATTTAGTTGGGGAAGGTGGGGCAGGGAGTGGGGCTCTGGGCAGAGAGCTTCAGAGTCTTATGAAAGTGCTGAGCTCTGAAACTCAGCCTCTAGCTTCTTCGAACACAGGAGGACAGGCAAGAATTTGGAGACTGACAGACCTTAGTTTGGATCTTGGCCTGGTTATTAGCTGTAAGCTGTGTTGTTCTGGCAAATGGCTAAACACAAAGATCTCAAAATATATAAATAAAGCCCTCATTTATAACGTGTCAATTTCTGTGATGCAAATACACCCACCATGGCTGATTTCGAGCTACCATGTGATGCAGAATGCAAAGTTGGTAAGAGACTGGTACTATTGGCTCTCATAACCCATATAAGCAGGCTCTAACACATCCCTGGCTGTGATTCCCAGCTTCTTCATCTGTACAAAAAGGACAAAGTACCCTGTAGGGTCATTTTTAAGATTAAAGCAATAACTGCAAAGTTACCAAAACAAAGCCTACCCATCCTAGGAGCTCAATAAATTGTCCCTACATATTATCATTGTAAGCTGGGCCTTAGGAAGTGGCTTTACAATGCTGAGCACTCCAAGAAGTTCAGAGCCTCAGCTTTCAAATTTTGGCAACTAAATTTCATTTCATAGGTATGACCAGGAATCTGGGGAATTGATAATCAAACTCATAAGAGGCATTCATATAAATCACAATGCCAATTTACTACTTTGATTTAGTATTTATATAGAATAATGATTTCCCAAACCTGAATTGGGTCACATGCCCTAATAAAGGATTTCTTTTCATGGCTTAGGAATTTGCTCATATGCAAAGTGCTATAAATGCATAAATGTTAATTATATTTAAATATGGTTAAATAATTATCTTGATTAAAAAATTAAATTGAGGCTGCCCCAGAAATTCCCGGGGCTATGTTCACATTAGTATTCCCGGCCTGAGAACCAAAACTCCTATTCTGCACCAGTCTCCTTGCAGGCAGCTAGCTCTTACGTTGACCCTGTGGAAGATTAAATAGGTGGACATGGTTAAGTGGGGAGTATATTTAAGCATCTCTGAGGGAGTACTGCCTGAGGTTTCCCAAACCACAGCTATAATGATAGATTTTAAACTCACTGAGTAAAGAAAAAAAGACAGAGATTACCATTTCCATTTTACTGTTATGCAAATTGACACATGAAGAGGAAAGGACATATAGAAAACTAGAAGAACTCAGACTAAAATTCAGATTTCTGAAGCATGCTTCAGTGCTCTTTCTTCTGTCCCTGGGATGATCAGTTGGGCAACACAAAAGGCATACAGTTCAGTGCAGGAGAAAACCACATATGTAGATGAATATTAAAAGAAAGTGAGAACTGCTATGATAGACGCGATGGAAGCATATACAGGAGGTTATGAAAACACCGTCAAAGGAAAACTAACCGAGACTAGAAGAGGAAATTGGGTATGGGACATGCCTGGGGGAGGTTCCAGAGGTGGGGACCTCTGAGCTGAGTTCTTTAAGGATAAGTAAGAATTATCTTGGGAGAGAAAGACATTGCAGGTTGGTTTCATTAAGAAACAGATTCTAAAAAGGGCATTAGCACATAGACATTTATTAAGAAATGCTCTTGGAAGGGAAAGGACACAGGATTGAAGTGAAGGAGGAATTGAGCTGTAATACAGTTCAAAGGCCTCAACCAATCCCGTGAGGGGTTAGAGCTGAAGTGGCCCCGTTCAGAGTTTTTCCACGTAGGAGTGAGGGAGCCTGGCCATTATGCCACCTTAATGGTCAGTCACCAAATGAGGGCTGCCCCTGGAAAGAGGTGTGATTATTTTCTTCCAAAGAAGGCTGACAGCTAAGGGTTATTTTCCAGCAGCGGGTGCTGGAGAAATCAGTCCTTCATTCCTGAGGGGAATCTGGGCAATAAATCAGCTTCTGATTATAATAAACCAGCTTCTATCACAAGGGGGTAGCTATATCTGTTTTCTATACAGAAGAAAGCACTGAAGAAATAAACAGTGATGCATGTGGGTGTCATGCCAATGGTTCAGTGTTTGTCATGAATGGGATTTCATGGGAAACAAATTCTGAGACAGAGACAGAGATTTGCATACAGGTGGTTTATTGAGAGTTGGGGGAATGAATATGTCAGTATAAACGTGTACTGTTGTCCATACCATGTGAATGTGAAGTTTCTGGTTCTCCTTCCCGACTGGGATGGAAAAGAGCACACTGCCAGATCAATGGACACAAAACTTGTGCTAAAGCTGTGTTAATATGCTGTTTAGATAGCAAAGGTACCACATCTCACCCAGCATGGTAACAATTATAGCGTACCGCTATAATTTGCAGTACTCATGCATCTAATAACTGTCTTTTTTTATATGTGTGTCAAAGCCATACTGGTGAATTAAATGGGGTCCATTAACCCTGCATTCTATAGTTCTTTAAGAGTGGTACTAATCTCTCCCATGAAAAAGAATATTTTTTATTTTCTATGTTGTCTGGAGGGGGAATTAGTTTCAAGGAACAACTGTTGGGATTCTACCAAGTACCAGGTGCCATGTATGTACTGATTATATACTTGGAAAGCAGGGAAATGACCGCTAGATGGACAGTGAGAGGGAAGAACGAAAGTTGCCTACCACAATTCTAGTTTGGCTGGCTGGCTGGATGGAGGTTAAAAAAAAATGAGAGCAAATACTGCAAGGAGAACCAGCTTGGGAAAGAATATGATGGTACATATTTTTATATATCTTGAGTTTGAGCTTCAAATAACAATATAACAGTTGGGTTTATGATGCTGAATTTGTGGGAGTACCTAATATGGAGATGGTGACTGAGTAAATGGGAGTGGATGAGACCACCTGAAGACAGTGAACAGCATGAGAAAAAAAGAGGTCAAGTATGGCACCTGGGAAGAGCAATATTTAAGGGCCAGCAAAGGAAGACCCTCTGAAAGGAGTCATGTGAAATTATCTGAGGTAGCAAAAGAAGTGATTTGACAGAGCCAAGAGAGGAGGAATTTAAATGAGAAATGTTAAATTGTGTAGAGAGATTCAAAACAATGTGTTGTGGTTTTTTGTATTTGGTGAGTGTTAGGGTCATAATAATCTTAAAAACAATTTAGTATATCTTAAAACAGTTTCATGAGGTAACTGATCAAGACAAGTCAGATTGTAGTAAAGTGAGGAATTTATGGAAGTGAGAATTCATGGGAGGTCGGCACAAAGGCTACCTCAGCCATTAAGTGGGTAGGTGGATAGAGGTGAATGGGCTTCTCTTTAACTTTTAACATTAACGTTTAACTTTTCACTTTAACATTCAGTAACACATAGAGGGAAAAAATATTTAAGGCCTCTAGATTCTCCCCCAGGGGAATCAATAAGAAATAGCTCATTATTTCTTCTGAATGAGTCAGTATCACTTTTCGTAGTGAAGGCATTTAGAGGTTCTGCTAGTCAACTGCTTAGACTGACTGAACATCTGTAGGCTCTTTATCTTTGTTAATGGGGATATTTCAAAGAGCCCAGCATTAGGGAATTCTATGACTGAGCAAATTTTATTCAGTTCTGGGTTTCCTAACTCCTACTGTATTAGAGACTTTTCTTCCTTTCCATCTCCCCATCCCCAAACCACTCCTGTCTCCCACCTCTGCAGCTGGAAAATATTTGTTTGTCTGGATGCAAAACTATATACAGTTGGTTCTCCATATCCCCAGATTCTGTAATGCAGATTCAACCAAATGTGGATCAAAAATATTCTGGAAAAAAATGGTAAAAAATAACAATACTACAACATATATATATATATATATATTTTAAATATATATAGCATGACAAATATTTACACAGCATTTACATTGTGTGAGATATTATAAGTAATCTAGAGATGATTTAAAGTATAAGGGGGATGTGTGTAGGTTATATGGAAATACTCTGCCATTTTATATCAGGAACTTCAATATCTGCAGAATTTTGTGTCCATGGGGGTCCTGGAAAGAATCCCTCTCCATATGGAGGGATGACTTATATGTTTGTCTCTTTGTGTTTTGTATTTTTATATTGTTTTTATATATGTAAATTATATGTATTCATCTGTTATAAATTTCAGCCAGATCTAACTTACAATTTAATTGAGATCTAGGAGAGGGAGAGGGCTGGCAATACCTCTTAAAGGGGTTGGCAAGTGCAGGCACAGCTATTGATGATGAGTTTGTAGTCCATATCAAGTGGAATGACAGAGGCATTCTCCCAGTTTCCAGAAGGAAAGACTGGTAGTGCCAGTCACTTTTCCTTTCGGCAATATTCAGCACAATAGTCCAATATATAAACTTTTCAAACATTTTGCTTTGTGGTACTGCTGCCCCTAAGACCACTGATGATGCTGATGACATTGCAGGAAGATACATTGATAGCCATTCACTGTTTTTAACTTCTTGCCAGCTTTAATTCCTTTTATTCTTTAATGTTCATAGTTTTTAGGGCCTGAGATTATGTCCTGCTATTCTCAGGTGTCAGGGACTTGGAAGAGCTTCATCGATCTTTAGCAGGCAGCAGATCCATACCCTAAGTAAGGTATCTATCCCTAAATAGCCCACTTGGGGAAGAAATTTCTCTTGGCTGGGACTCCCACAGATTTCTCTGCAAAAGACATTTTTTCAATTCTCCTCCTTTCCTCACTCATGCCCTCATTTATTCATTTATGTAGCAACAGGTATTATCGAACAGCTATTACTTTCAGGCACTGAAATACAGTCCTGGAAATACAGCAATGAACAAAATAATATGTTTCTGCCCTCATGAAGATCATACCCTAACTATTGCTTAATCTGATGTTGTTTCTACTCGTAAGTACTCCTTTCTTAGGAGAAAAAACTGTTCTAGAACCCTTCAATATGAAAGGTCTGTACTCCCTAGAATTTTGTTACAATACCTACTATTGCTTGAGCACATATGGAAGCAAAGATGATAGAGTCAAAAAGGAGAGTGGATGGTGGCATTGGGATGGTAGGGAGACAGGAGCTAGTGTCACAGCATGGGAGAAATGAGAAGTCTATACTAACCCACCAGTCAAACATCTAGGGAATAAAAATGGTAAGAAAAAAATGAAAGTTATAACTTAAAAGAACAAGATTCCTCTTTCTTTGTATCTCTTTTCTATCTGCTTTGTATTTATGTCATTTGTATTTATTTTCTATCCTTATGAAGACTTGATTTCCTTATGCTGTCATAGAATGAATAGAATTACGACTTTTATTTCACACATTACCTGAGTGCATGTGCTTTTGACTGTGACCTGAGGTTTCCAGCCAAACAGTCTTTTGACTGTCCTGGGAGAGCCCATCAGTCTTGCCTCCCGTCTCTGCATACCTGTCCCAACTCTCTGATGCTGCACATATGCAACAGTGCACTCAGTAGGGGCACTCAGTCCTATCTGTGAGCCACGTCTACCCCAATTAGCAAATATAGATCCAGAGTAGCCCATTATCTGCCATTATCTCTCCTTTAATAAAAGATGCCTGGTTGTCTAGTTTCTGCTGAGGTGACTTGTGGGTCTCAGCAGCCCACACTGTGGGCCTGATCTTCTCACTGTTTTGAAAGGCCTCCCTTTCCATACCTAATACTGACATAGAAGCTGCACAATAAATGTATATTGAGTGAACAAATTTTATCTACACTCTCATACTTTCTCTCAGGTAAGAAATACAACTTTCATTGAAGCAGCATCCAAATAATTGAAAAAGAAAACAAATCCAAGTCTCTCTTTTAATGTTTCCAACTAGAAGTGAAAAAAAAACATTTATTTTCTACTTCTCTTCCTTTATTCCAGGTACTTACTGGTTCTTAATCTGAAAAAGGCACATTGACTTGTGAGTTTGAGTTATCTTCAGTGCACCAAAGAGAAGAGCAGATGGTTTGTTGGATCTAGGAATTCTTGGGAGTTTATCTCCATTATTCAATAGATCATTAATTTGGAGCTTCAAAATCACAACTGAGCACTAAGATACCTTTGCCTTTAAAGAGATTGGTAATGTTAGGCTTTCTCGCCATCCATGAACATAAAGCATAAAAGTCCAAAAAGAAAAGACTACTTTCACTATTTCAAAGAGCTCCAACAATATAATGAGTGTAGGATAATGGGATGGGCATACCCTCCCACCCCTAGACTCCTAGAAGACAAGACGAGGAAACCTTTCTTGGCTAGGGCTGTTTTTCTTGGATTCTGGGTAATACTGAGAATTCTAGTCTGACAGTGCTACAGTGTGTAGCACATTGTTGACCAGAAGGAATTTTAATGATCATCTTGGCAACTTCCTTTTCCTTAAATCTGGAATTCTAAAACCACTGAACAACTCTGATACAAAACACAAGAAATCTAGCATAAAATATAACAAGTAGTTTTAAATGCATGGTTAGATTCAGAAGAAAGTAAGGGAATTTCAAGGAACCGGAGAAGAACAGGAGATGAACAGCCTGCTACAAGTGGAGCTGCAAGCCAAAACAGGAACCAATTTCGGGAACCAAGAGGTTTGGGTGTGAATCAATGGCAGTGCTGAAGGAAGGAGACAAGGCCTTGAGCCCTACAAATTGAGCAGTGGGAGGCCCCACAGAAATTCAGATCCCTCAAAGGCCTATGCCTAGAAAAAGGCACAATAGAAAAAAAAAAATCAACTCACCAGCAAAGGGAAATAAGGAAGCTGGCCTATTTTTACATGAATTCTGGTTGGAAATTTTGTAAAACGTTTCCTGTAAGAAATTGTAACCTTAAGCCTACCTTCATGTGGGTTTGGCATTCTTATTTACTACCTGCAAGATCCAGGAAACCCCTATAAAGATATTTCTTTATCCATTCCTGGGCAAGTATATATCCACACTCAAGTTACTAACATAACCTGAGTTAGTAATTAATACCCGATTTAGGAAAAAGTGGTTGTTGATAAATACATTGTAGTTTTATTTGTAGAGTACTTATTTTAAGTATCTGTAAGTCTTTATATCTACCTATCTATCTCTGTAGGCCTGTATAAAATTCTTCTAGAATGTAACCTGAGTTAGTAATTAACACCTGATTTAGGAAAAATTGATCCTTGATGTAGTTTTATTTTGTAGACAGCTTATTTTATCTGTAAGTCTTTATAACTACCTACCTATCTTGGTAGGCCTGTACAAAATTCATCTAGAATGTAACTGAGTCCTTCTAAGAAGCTTCTTTTACTGTCACCCTAAAACTTGAAGTAGATAACATTTCTGTTAAGGAGAAATACTTGAATTTGGGTGGCTGCAGCCAACTATGTTTGTGAGTTCCTGTCCTGGTGCTTTGAACAAGACTAGTCTTGATTATGCAGACCAGATTAAGAAATGTTCTAATAAATGAGGAACCTTTTAAAATTCAGGAGCCTCATGCCCACCTTCAAGTCTAGTCCATTGAATGCTTAATATGAGCATGGCTTCAGCACCCAAGGTGAAATAAAGCCAGTTTTATTTTCCCTGAAATGTATTTGTTCAGACCACAGAACTTTCCCATGCCCTGTCTTTTCAGTTCTTAAGCGGGTTCTGGGTCCCCACTTTCTTCTCTCTTCTTCCTTTACCCTGCATGCTAACCTGAATCTCAGCTTCAACCCAGATCATTCCAGTCATCACTACTCACCCTGGGTGGGTAGTTTGTCCTGTGCCAAATCCAATAAGTCACCTCCTAAGATCCCCATCCTTGTATGTTTCTGGTTGAGAGTTAGCCAAAAGGGTACTTGTATGGGATATAGAAGGCAAAAGTGAGGCAGCAGTGGTTTCTGGCTGAAGGTCATCAAGGTTAGATGCAGTGACCAAAAAATGCCAAGGTACCAGGGAGCTCCATCCAGTTTGTCCTCACTCTCCTCCTCACTGCTTCCAGTTCTTCCCCACCTTTCATCCAGTTGACCAAGGAGAGCCCCAGTCCTACTTCAGATGCTTGTCAGCAGACCTGCAGAGGCACAGTCACCCACAGAGGCCTCCTGTGACCCTCTTGTCTGCAAAGTCCCATCTTGGATGCTGGACATTCTTAGCTTCTCAGTCACACTGGATGTTGACTACTCTGATCCTCCCACTTCCCTCCTCCACCGTCATCTCCCCAGCTCCTCTCATAATTGAGCTAGGTCTAATTCCTATATGAAACTCCTTATCCCGTGGCAAATAATGATTCTGTTTCCCAAATTGACCATGATTATGATTCACCCTGTTATCTGGTACCCGAGAGGCCTGTAATATAGGACTGGATGATAAATATTTGTTATATCAGGATTCAACCCTGGCATCTTTTTTTCTGGACCATGGCGTGGCTGCTAGAGTCTATACAGCTCATTAGCTCATCTTACTGGCTCAGAACATCATTGTCATGTTCGTCCTCTTCTGTGCTGCCCCTCATATCACAGAATGCTCAGATTCAGAGATTCCAGGCCGTGGCAGAACTGCCAAGCACTTTCACTCTCCCTGTTTCCCTCTATCTCCTGCCCACCTTCATTTGTGTGCTTTGCATTCCTTTTTCTCTCATGCGTGGAGCCAGCAGAAATTGCACCATTCTCACATTCTGAAGTGGAACTCCAAAAAGAACTGTTTCTGAGTTGTCGCTTTTAACAATGTCTTGCTGGCATTGCAGAGCAGCACATCAGCTAAAAAATGGGTAACCTTCATCTTGGCACACATTTCTCACTCAGCAAGTACACCCCAGCAGTTCCCACTTGGAGTTTTTTATGGAACAATTTTGTAGAATTTCCATTTATTACGCATTTAATTGCCTTTTAATTGGTGCAGCTGTCTTCAGCATGCTTGAGGCATATCGGAACTATCTTCCTTAGAACCCATTTCAGGCTTGCTTCCTGCCCTGGATTACATTATTTTCAGTCAAAACTTTGTGCTTGGGCCTCCCAAGTTTAATCAAAGACTTACTGTCTAGTGTAAAAGCTTCTGATATTCATAATTTCTATAGGCAGTGGGGAAAGAACAGTACTAAAAACAGGAGGTAATCTCTAGAACTAAAACTAACATTGTAATGTACCAAGTCCATGTCAACATGAAAATAATCACCAGTGGGTCTTGGAGTTCAGCAACATAAACTCCCATTCTAAATCCATTACTATCAAGTCATATGTCTTAGGTAAGTGGTTTAGCCTTCTGGAACAAGGAGACTAGGCTGTAAAGGTCCTGTCTGAATTTAATATTCTGTTGGTCTAATTATGACTTGTCAAAAGACCGTTATGATTTGTATCATATAATTGAAACATTTTTAACATCAATAATAGTTTTTAAATGTTGTACTTGGATTATTTTTACTTTTGGCATGGACAGTCTCTCCAGATACTTGCTTATTGATTTATTTACTTCTATATTTATTACGCTAAGGAAGACGATGGTAGGGCTGGCTTAGGAGGTCTACATTTAGGCTGGGAGAGTCTTGGAGCCTTGGTTTGCACACTTGTGACCCTAGAGTAGTATATATCTCATAGGGCTGTTGTGAGAATAAAAATGAAGATAATGATCATAGAAATTCTTTACAAACTAAAAGATGTTATATAAATTCATATAGTTGTTATTTTAACAAGAAATATACCCTGGGGATATATGAAGAGTTCTTTCTAAAAAAAAAATGTGGGTCACAGAACAACCTCAGTTATTCCAGGATTACTCACTCAATTACCCAGGTTGCTTTTTGACTCTGAACTCTTCCCCTGCTCTTTAGCATCTCTATCCAGAGTAGAAATAGATGAGGAAATCTAACCAGTTCAGTTTGGTTGCTCCTTAAGAGAAATAGTGGTTAATGCTTTGGTATGAGAAGGAGATGCAAACAAGGAGCTGGGAACTATATCATCCCCTGCTACCCCCACCTCCACCACCACATGGTTCCTGATTGGAGTCTACCACTGAGGGGTACCCACTTGAGACATGCAAGCAGTATAGAAGTTGAGGCCTTACTCAGGGTGAAGAGGTGGGGAATGACAGTGGCAACCAGAGGCAGACAGACTGACAGTTATAGCCTCTCTCAGCAAGCTTTGGATATGTTGCACTCTCATCATCACTCAGACTGAGATTGTTGGTGGAGGTACCCCAGAAATTAGTAGAAATTTTAGTGATTTCTGGTGAGCTCATAAGGATCACCCAGTCCAGAGTTTCAGGGTGAGATTTGAGAAATGGTTTCTCTGATGCTTGGCTCCCCCAGCTTCTCCAGTAGTTGTGTAAACCCCTAGTTCTCTAGGTCAAAACTTATAATTCCTGGGATGCATAGCATGGCTTCTATTTTACAGACTGGATCCTATTTGTTATAAACCTCTCTCTTGTCACCAATACCATGTATATAGCAAAAATGTGTTAAGGACTTACTATAAGCTATTATGACCCAGTGCTTTACATGTATTATCTCACTTACTCCTCATAATAACCTTTCAAGATCAATCCTATTACTTCCTCCACTTTACAGATAAAGAGACTGAGTCTTAGAGAGGTTAAGAAACTTGTCCAAGGCCATGCAATAAGATTTGTCACATCATAGACCTTAAGAACCAGGATATCTTTATGAAATTAACCAGTAGGGTAATGTTCTTCCATGGTAATACATTTGCGAGCCCAGTGGGAGATTAGAGTGAATCAGCATCTCCCCAAAACCATAGCCATTCTATCCTAGTGATGGTCGAAAACGCCACCGTGACAGTCAGAGTGTTCAGAGATATAAAGTCACTAGTGAAACTAGGAACGCGGGAGGGAAGTGTTCAGTGCCAATTGGCATTGTCAAAATATCAGAACTGGTTCTGAGTCACAGGTAGGGCCAGAGGAATGATGGTGATGGTAGTGATTGTCACCTCTTCAAGAAGCTATGAGAGTTGGTCTGGAATTCTGATGCCAGTTACCTTTCCTACTGAGCTAAGACCTAGAAACATTCTCTTATCTGACCACAAAGTTACTATTCAGAAAGAGCTTTTCACTCCAAAGAGATTCAGACTTGATCCTCATGATGTTAACTGAGCAGGGCCCCATGTGGACATTGCTGTGATTAAAAGGCTCAGCTAGGGGGTGTGCTCAAGATGACCGAACAGGAACAGCTCTAGCCTCCAGCTCCCAGTGTGAGCAACACAGAAGACAGGTGATTTCTGCATTTTCAAATGAGGTACCGGGTTCATCTCACTGGGGCATGTTGGACAGTTGGTGCTGGCCCGCAGGTGCAGCCCAACCAGCGAGAGCTGAAGCAGGGCGAGGCATCACCTCACCTGGGAAGCCCAAGTGGGAAGGGAATTCCTTTTCCTAGCCAAAGGAAATTGAGACACACAACACCTGGAAAAATTGGGTAACTCCCACCCTAATACTGTGCTTTACCAAGGATCTTAGCAAATGACACACTAGGAGATTATATCCCACACCTGGCCCAGAGGGTCCCAAGCCCACGGATCCTCCCTCATTGCTAGCACAGCAGTCTGAGATCTAACTGCAAGGCAGCAGTGAGGCTAGGGGAGGGGCACCCGCCATTGCTGAGGCTTAAGTTGGTAAACAAAGCCGCCAGGAAGCTTGAATTTGGTGGAGCCCACCACAGCTCAAGAAGGCCTGCCTGCCTCTGTAGACTCCACCTCTGGGGACAGGGGATAGCTAAACAAAAAGCAGCAGAAACCTCAGCAGAGGTAAATGTCCCTGTCTGACAGCTTTGAAGAGAGCAGTGGATCTCCCAGCATGGAGGTTGAGATTTGAGAACGGACAGACTGCCTGCTCAAGTGGGTCCCTGACCCCTGAGTAGCCTAACTGGGAGACATCCCCCACTAGGGGCAGAATGACACCTCAACCTCACATGACTGGGTAAACCCCTGAGACAAAGCTTCCAGAGCAATAATCAGACAGCAACACTCGCTATTCAGCAATATTCTATCTTCTGCAGCTTCCTCTGCTGATACCCAGGCAAATAGGGTCTGGAGTGGACCTCAAGCAAACTCCAACAGACCTACAGCTGAGGGTCCTGACTGTTAGAAGGAAAACTAACAAACAGAAAGGACACCCACACCAAAACCCCATCAGTTCATCACCATCATCAAAGACCAAAGGCAGATAAAACCACAAAGATGGGGAAAAAGCAGTGCAGAAAAGCTGAAAATTCAAAAAATCAGAGTGCATCTCCTCCTCCAAAGAAACACAGCTCATCACCAGCAATGGAAGAAAGCTGGATGGAGAATGACTTTGACGAGTTGAGAGAAGAAGGCTTTAGTCGATCAAACTTCTCAGAGCCAAAGGAGGAACTATGTAACCAGCACAAAGAAACTAAAAACCTTGAAAAATGATTTGGCAAATGGCTAACTAGAATAAACAATGCAGAGAAGTCCTTAAAACAACTGATAGAGATGAAAACCATAACACGAGAACTATGTGACAAATGCACAAGCTTCAGTAACCGACTCAATCAACTGAAAGAAAGAATATCAATGATTGAAGATCAAATGAATGAAATGAAGCGAGAAGTGTAGAGAAAAAAGAGTAAAAAGAAATGATGAAAGCCTCCAAGAAAGACGGGATTATGTGAAAAGACCAAATCTACGTCTGATTGATGTGCCTGAAAGTGAGGGGGAAAATGGAACCAAGCTGGAAAACACTCTGCAGGATATCATCCAGGAGAACTTCCCCAACCTAGCAAGGCAGGCCAACATGCAAATTCAGGAAATACAGAGAACGCCACGAAGATACTCCTCGAGAAGAGCAACTCCAAGACACATAATTGTCAGATTCACCAAAGTTGAAATGAAGGAAAAACTGTTAAGGGCAGCCAGAGAGAAAGGTCGGGTTACCCACAAAGGAAAGCCCATCAGACTAACAGCAGATCTCTCGGCAGAAACTCTCCAAGCCAGAAGAGAGTGGGGGCCAATATTCAACATTCTTAAAGAAAAGAATTTTCAACCCAGAATTTCATATCCAGCCAAGTTAAGTTTCATAAGTGAAGGAGAAATAAAATCCTTTACAGACAAGCAAATGCTTAGAGATTTTGTCACCACTAGGCCTGCCCTACAAGAGCTCCTGAAGGAAGCACTAAACATGGAAAGGAACAACCAGTACCAGCCATTGCAAAAACATGCCAAAATGTAAACTCTGTCAATGCTAGGAAGAAACTGCATCAACTAATGAGCAAAATAACCAGCTAATATCTTAATGACAGGATCAAGTTCACACATAACAATATTAACCTTAAATGTAAATGGACTAAATGTTCCAGTTAAAAGACACAGGCTGGCAAATTGGATAAAGAGTCAAGACCCATCAGTTTGCTGTATTCAGGAGACCCATCTCACATGCAGAGACACACATAGGCTCAAAATAAAGGGATGGAGGAAGATCTACCAAGCAAATGGAGAACAAAAAAAAGCAGGGGTTGCAATACTAGTCTCTGATAAAACAGACTTTAAACCATCAAAGATCAAAAGAGACAAAGAAGGCCATTAAATAATGGCAAAGGGATCAGTTCATCAGGAAGAGCTAACTATCCTAAATATGTATATGTATGCACCCAATACAGGAGCACCCAGATTCATAAAGCAAGTCCTTAGAGACTTACAAAGAGACTTAGACTCCCATACAATAAAAATGGGAGACTTTAACACCCAACTGTCAACATTAGACAGATCAATGAGACAGAAAGTTAACAAGGATATCCAGGAATTGAACTCAACTCTGCACCAAGCAGACCTAATAGACATCTACAGAACTCTCCACCCCTTATCAACAGAATATACTTTCTTCTCAGCACCGCATTGCACTTATTCCAAAATTGACCACATAGTTGGAAGTAAAGCACTCCTCAGCAAATGTAAAAGAAAAGAAAATATAGCAAACTGTCTCTCAGACCACAGCGCAATCAAACTAGAACTCAGGACTAAGAAACTCAATCAAAACTGCTTAACTACATGGAAACTGAACAACCTGCTCCTGAATGACTACTGGGTACATAGCAAAATGAAGGCAGAAATAAAGGTGTTCTTTGAAACCAATGAGAACAAAGAGACAACATACCACAATCTCTGGGATACATTTAAAACAGTGTGTAGAGGGAAATTTATAGCACTAAATGCCCACAAGAGAAAGCTGGAAAGATCTAAAATTGACACTCTAACATCACAATTAAAAGAACTAGAGAAGCAAGGGCAAACACATTCAAAAGCTAGCAGAAGGCAAGAAATAATTAAGATCAGCGCAGAACTGGAGGAGATAGAGACACAAAAAAACCCTCCAAAAAATCAATGAATCCAGGAGCTGGTTTTTTGAAAACATCAACAAAATTGATAGATCACTAGCAAGACTAATAAAGAAGAAAACAGAGAAGAATCAAATAGATGCAATAAAAAATGATAAAGGGGATATCACCACCGACCCCACAGAAATACAAACTACCATCAGAGAATACTATAAACACCTCTACACAAATAAACTAGAAAACCTAGAAGGAACAGATAATTTCCTGGATGCTTACACTGTCCCAAGACGAAATGAGGAAGAAGTTGAATCCCTGAATAGATCAATAGCAGGGTCTGAAATTGAGGCAATAATTAATAGCCTACCAACCAAAAAAAGTCCAGGATCAGACAGATTCACAGCCGAATTCTACCAGAGGTACAAGGAGGAGCTGCTACCATTCCTTCTGAAACTATTCCAATCAATAGAAAAAGAGGGAATCCTCCCTAACTCATTTTATGAGGCCAACATCATCCTGATACCAAAGCCTGACAGAGATACAACAAAAAAAGAGTATTTTAGACCAATATCCCCAATGAACATCGATGCAAAAATCCTCAATAAAATACTGGCAAACCGGATCCAGCAGCACATCAAAAAGCTTATCCACCATGATCAAGTGAGCTTCATCCCTGGAATGCAAGGCTGGTTCAACATACGCAAATCAATCAACATAAATGGCATATAAACAGAACCAAAGACAAAAACCACATGATTATCTCAACAGATGCAGAAAAGGCCTTTAAAAAAATTCAACACCCTTCATGTTAAAAACTCTCAATAAATTCGGTAAAGATGGAACATATCTCAAAATAATAAGAGCTATTTAGGACAAACCCACAGCCAATATCATACTGAATGGGAAAAAACTGGAAGCATTCTCTTTCAAAACTGGCACAAGACAGGGATGCCCTCTCTCACCACTTCTAGTCAACATGGTGTTGGAAGTTCTGTCTAGGGCAATCAGGCAAGAGACAGAAAAAAAGTGTATTCAATTAGGAAAAGAAGAACTCAAATTGTCCCTGTTTGCAGATGACATGACTGTATATTTAGAAAACCCCATTGTCTCAGCCCAAAATCTCCTTAAGCTGATAAGCAACTTCAGCAAAGTCTGAGGATACAAAATCAATGTGTAAAAATCACAAGCATTCTTATACACCAGTAACAGACAAACAGAGAGCCAAATCATGAATGAAATTCCATTAACAATTGCTTCAAAGAGAATAAAATACCTAAGAATTCAACTCACAAGGGATGTGAAGGACCTCTTCAAGGAGAACTACAAACCACGGCTCAGTGAAATAAAAGAGGACACAAACAAATGGAAGAACATACCATGCTGATGGATAGGAAGAATCAATATTGTGAAAATGGACATACTGCCCAAGGTAATTTATAGATTCAATGCCATCCCCATTAAGCTACCAATGACTTTCTTCACAAAATTGGAAAAAAAAATTGCTTTAAAGTGCATATGGAACCAAAAAAGACCTCGCATTGCCAAGACAATCCTAAGCCAAAAGAACAAAGCGGGAGGCATCACGCTACCTGACTTCAAACTATACTGCAAGGCTACAGTAACCAAAACAGCATGGTACTGGTACCAAAACAGAGATATAGACCAATGGAACAGAACAGAGCCCTCAGAAATAATACCACACATCTACAGCCATCTGCTCTTTGACAAACCTGACAAAAACAGAAAATGGGGAAAGAATTCCCTATTTAATAAATGGTGCTGGGAAAATTGGCTAGCCATAAGCAGAAAGCTGAAACTGGATCCTTTCCTTACTCCTTATACGAATTCAAGATGGGTTAGAGACTTAAATGTTAGACCTAAAACCATAAAACCCCTAGAAGAAAACCTAGGTAATACTATTCAGGACATAGACATGGGCAAGGACTTCATGTCTAAAACACCAAAAGCAACAGCAACGAAATCCAGAATTGACAAAAGGGATCTAATTAAACTAAAGAGCTTCTGCACAGCAAAAGAAACTACCATGAGAGTGAACAGGCAACCTACAGAATGGGAGAAAATTTTTGCAATCTACTCATCTGACAAAGGGCTAATATCCAGAACCTACAAAGAACTCAATCAAATTTACAAGAAAAAAAACAAACAACCCCATCAAAAAGTGGGCAAAGGATATGAACAGAAATTTCTCAAAAGAAGACATTCATACAGCCAACAGGCACATGAAAAAATGCTCATCATCATTCGCCATCAGAGAAATGCAAATCAAAACCACAATGAGATACCATCTCACACCAGTTAGAATGGCATTCATTAAAAAATCAGGAAACAACAAGTGCTGGAGAGGATGTGGAGAAATAGGAACACTTTTACACTGTTGGTGGGATTGTAAACTAGTTCAACCATTGTGGAAAACAGTGTGGCGATTCCTTGAGGATCTAGAACTAGAAATACCATTTGACCCAGCCATCCCATTACTGGGTATATACCCAAAGGATTATAAATCATGCTACCATAAAGACACATGCCCACGTATGTTTACTGTGGCACTATTCACAATAGCAAAGACTTGGAATCAACCCAAATGTCCATGAGTGATAGACTGGATTAAGAAAATGTGGCACTTATACAACATGGAATACTATGCAGCCATAAAAAAGGATGAGTTCATGTCCTTTGTAGGGACATGGATGCAGCTGGAAACCATCATTCTCAGCAAACTATCGCAAGAATAGAAAACCAAACACCGTGCGTTCTCACTCACAGGTGGGAATTGAACAATGAGATCACTTGGACTCAGGAAGTGGACCATCACACACCAGGGCCTATTGTGGGGAGGGGGGAAGGGAGAGGGATGGCATTAGAAGATATACCTAATGTAAATGACGAGTTAATGGGTGCAGCACACCAACATGGCACATGTATACATATGTAACAAACCTGCACGTTGTGCACATGTACCCTAGAATTTGAAGTATAATAAAACATAAAAATTAAAAAATAAAAATAAAAAATAAAAAACAAATAAAGTAAATGAAATAAATTTTTTTTTAAAAAAGGCTCAACTGTGGTTACAGGGGCTCTAGTAATTGATACCATTTCCCCAATTTCATCAAATGAATATGCATTCCTTCCTAAAGGAACTTCAAATATGACTAATATAAGGCTGGGTTGAAGGAAGAGAAAGGAATGTAGAAGAAACAAGTAAGCCCAAGAACCGCTTTTATAGTAAACACGTGAATCTTACTGCACAAACTAGAATTTGAAAGAAATGTCGCGTGTTCTTTAATGAAGCTGACTTTGAGATCCCCATCCCTCTGAATTTATGGGAAATTCAATTTTAGTCACTGTTAGAGTTTTCTCTCCTCTCTACCATCTCCCCAGGATACACAAAAGTCCTGAAATTCCTCTGCAGAACAGCCTATTTAGGAAGGCCCCTGGTAATTGGTCCCTTGTCATATTTCAAGCTCCCATAGCTCCATTAAAATGAGAGACTCGCTGCAACATCATATGTGCTTTCAGGAACGTTTGCATCTGCAAGCCCTGCATCTGGGGTGTGCCTCCTGGAAAGCAGGAACCATTCCTCACTGAGGACCTGCTCCCTCCCTGGAATGGTTTAAGGGAGTGGGGTTCTGTCCTTGGTAATTTTCATCATGATCCTCTTATCATTCCAGTTGCAGCTGAGAAGTCACTTCTGCAGGGAGGCTTTTCCTGACCACCTAATACATCATCCCCATTCCTAGCATATTCATTATTATATTTAAAGTGTTTATTTATGTCTAAATTAATGTGGTTCAGTGATTTTGATTACTTATTTCCCACCTTCCTATAGCTCCTCCCCATATTAATAATAACATCAAACATTTATTGAAAGCTTACTGTATGAATCCAGGGGATTTACAACTGGACTCTTTTAATGCTCAAAATAAGCCTGTGATATGGGTTCCATTTCATCAAGCCCCTTTTTAAGCGAGTGAGACACTGAGGCTCAGAGAGGTTAAATAACTTATTGAAGGCAATCCAGCCAGAATTACTGAGCCATGATTTAGACCCAAAGTGTTCATCTCTAGAGTCCTACTGCTTAACTACAATGTCATTTAGCATTTCCCTAATTATTATCACTCAAGAGTTTCTCTCTGATTACTAAGAATATACCCAACACTCCCTTTCTTCCCTCCACTCTTTCTTCATTTTTTCAGTACTTATTTAGATATAACTTGAATTTGCTAACTTATTCATTTTATATCCCTAGCCCTTGGTTTTAATTTTTCTTCTTCTTGGAGTAATTATTTTAATAAATATTCAAGTGGTGTTTTATATGATAAAACTTTTGGGGCCTGGTATGCCTGAGAATATCTTTATTTCACCATCCTATTTAAATGATTGGTTCAAACAAATCTAGACTTTTATATCTAACCAAACATCTGGATTTGTTCAAACCAACAGCCATTAACCAAAAAAAAATTTTTTTAAATCCTGGTTTTGAAGTTCCTTTTCTTTTTAATACTTGAAAAATATCATCAGTTGTGCTATATCCAGGGTTACCGAGACTTCTGATGTCAATCTGATTATTTTTCCTTTGAAGATGATCTGCTTTTTTCTTCTACCCAAAAGGTTTTAGAATTTTTTGTCTTTTGTGTTCTTCTTCTAAATATGTATGGATTTTAAAAATATATCTTGTTTAACACTCTACAAGCCCTTTCAACCTGAGATGTTAACATATTGTATATCAGCTTTCCATTGCTGTGTAATAAACATGCCAGAACTTGGTGGCTTAACAAGCAACCTGTTCTTTATTTGTGATTCTATGGGTTAGCAATTTGGACTGGGTTCTGCTGATGGCTCTTCACAGCCACTTGTCAGATAAATGGCTCTGCTTCTAGTGTCAATTGACAGTCAGCGAATAATAGAATAATGAGCGCCACTGGGCCATGTGTTTCTCATCATCCATCTGGCTAGCTTGGGCTCACTCACAGAGTGGCTCAGTTCAAAAAGCAATGAAAGATGGTAAGTCCCAGTGTGCCGCACTTTTCAAATCCCTGCTGGCATCAATTTTGTTCTTTTCACATTGGCTAAAACAAGTCACCGACTATGCCTAGAGTGCGGTCTGGGAGAGCCAACGGGCATGGCTATAGGGAGGTGAAAAAACGGGGGGGCCCTTTTTGCAAAATCTGTCACATCATCCTTTAATTCTGAAAAAATCTTGATGACTTTTCCAAGTATTTTCTCACCGACACTTACTTTTGCTCTCTCCCTCTGAGATCCCTAACATAGAAATATTAACTTCTATTTTTCTCCTTCATCTCTCTTAACTTTTACTTGGATAGTTTAACTGTTTTAATCTCTGTGGGAGGGTTCTTGACCTGATTTTTTACTTTACGTGTTCATGTCTTGACTACGTGCATTCTGTTTTGTTCTCAAGTGATCTGTTGTGTTCCTTATGTTAACGATTATATTTTTCATGCCTAGCATCTTCAGTCAGTTTTTCTTTGACTGTTTTTGCTTCCTGTCTCCAGAATCCTCCTTTACCCTAGTAAAGGGTATTATCTTACACCCTATTATCCTAGTATAGAGTACTTCCTATACTTAATTTTAAATTTGTTTCTGTCTGGTTTATTAAGTCTGAGTCTTTGCTTTCTGGTTTCCCTTTGTTGCTTTATTTGAGGGTACAGATATATTGTTACCTTTTCTCTAAGACTCGTATTACCCTGAGAATATCAACTGCCTTGGCTGATAGTGGGCATAGGAAAGAAAGAGTCCTTGCTCGGGGCCCAAGGCTCAGGTCCCTAGTGAGTTAGGGAGCTGGCATGGTGCAAAAAAAAAAAACACAAAATCTCTGGGCACCATTTCCTAGATACTCCTCAACTCCCAAATGAGTTATTTTGAACCTCAAACTACATCCTCCAGTTTTCAGAATAGTAGCTAAGACTGCTTGAGCACTTAGTATGTATCAGTTTTAAGTACTTTTACATGTATTGCATCTTTTAAACCACCTAAGAGGTGGGTAATATTATGTCCACCTTAGAGATGAGAAACAGAGACAGAGAGAAAGTAACTTTCCTGAAGTCACAGAAATGTAAATGATGGGGACAGGATTAAAATCTAGGCAGTCTAGCTTCAGAACCCATGTTCTTAATCTTTACACTATGGAGTGGGGAGGGTTGGAGAAGAGGGACCTGAGAATATCAACCGCCTTGGCTGATAGTGAGTGTATGAGAGAGGGTCCGCCTTGGCTGATAGTGAGTGTATGAGAGAGGGTCCCCCTTTCTCCAGCCCTTCCCATTCCATAGTATAAAGATGAAGAGCACGGGCTCTGAAGGCATCAGGACTTCTGCCTGACCCAGTTTTATCTGCTCTCCACCCAGGTGCACTCCAACACTGCCCTGACATTACCCTGATGCTTCTAGCTGCTGCTAAGCCAGCAGAACTGTTTTTCTACCTGGCAATAAATTTTCCGCTTGTAGCAATGTGAGAGAATGATCAAGATATAACCAGAAAACTCTTTTCTGTAGTCTGTTCCCAATCTTGGCACCAGATCCTCTACCCCTTTCTACACTCACTACCCCCACCCCTGCCCCATCATTACATACCCTGAGACCCAATCACCATTTGCCTCACCAGTATGTTTTTACCTTTTGTGGGTGTTTTATGCCATGTTATTAGATGCATCCAACTTGTTTATGTGACAGCTTTGGGGCTGGTTCAGAGGAAGGAGCCAGCATCACATATTAGGTCACCATCTAGGCAGGAAACATCTGTGTATGTAATTTCCGAAGTAACTTATTCACTAATCCCAGCCCCAGTGAACATCTAGCTCCATGAGTGCTGACCTCTCCTCTTCACCAGGTATTTCCTTCTGGCTCATATTCAATCCCCAAAATCAACACAGGATTTTTTGTTATCTTATCAGTCTTTAAAGTTTATTGGCCTTCTGCAAAAAAAATGGATCTCTATACATACTCACATACATATAAACATCCAGACTCAGAGCTAAAATTGACCTTATAACAGGCAACATTTTTGAGTCCTTCCTTTTCTCCTTCTTAACATTGATATTTAATCCCTCATTGTTTGAGCATTTTTAACAGTTTTCCTAAATAATACAGGCATCTAGATTTCTCTCTAGCCACACAGCACTTTTTTTTATTTTATTACTGTTACACTTTAAGTTCTGGGATACATGTGCAGAATGTGCAGGTTTGTTACATAGGTATACATGTGACATGGTGGTTTGCTGCACCCATCAACCTATCATCTATATTAAATATTTCTCCTAATGCTATCCCACCCCTAGCCCCCCATCCCCCAACAGGTCCTGCTGTGTGATGTTCCCCTCCCTGTGTCCATGTGTTCTCATTGGTTCAACTCCCACTTATCAGTGAGAACATGTGGTGTTTGATTTTCTGTTCCTGTGTTAGTTTGCTGAGAATGATGGTTTCCACCTTCATCCATGTCACTGCAAAGGACATGAACTCATCCTTTTGTAAGGCTGCATAGTGTTCCATGGTGTATATTTGCCACATTTTCTTTATCCAGTCTATCATTGACGGGCATTAAGGTTAGTTCCAAGTCTTCGCTATTGTGAACAGCACTGCAATAAATATAGGCGTGCATGTGTTTTTACAGCTGAATGATTCATAATCCTTTGGGTATTTACCGAGTAATGGGATTGCTAGATCAAATGGTATTTCTGGTTCTAGATCCTTGAGGAATCGCCACACTATCTTCCACAATGGTTGAAATAATTTACATTCCCACCAACAGTGTAAATGTGCTCTTATTTCTCCACATCCTCTCCAGCATCTGTTGTTTCCTGACTTTTTAATGATCACCATTCTAACTGGCATGAGATGATATCTCATTGTGGTTTTGATTTGCATTTCTCTAATGACCAGTGATAATTTGCTTTTTTTCATGTTTGTTGGTTAGGTAAAGGTCTTCTTTTGAGAAGTGTCTGTTCATATCCTTTGCCCACTTTTTGGTGGGTTGTTTATTTCTTGTAAATTTGTTTAGGTTCCTTCCAGATTCTGGATATTAGCCCTTTGTCAGATGGATAGATTATGAAGACTTTCTCCCATTCTGTAGGTTGCCTGTTCACTCTGATGATAATTTCTTTTTCTGTGCAGAAGCTCTTTAGTTTGAATAGATACCATTTCTCAGTTTTGGCTTTTGTTGCCATCGCTTTTGGTGTTTTAGTCATGAAGCCTTTGCCCATACCTATGTACTGAATGGTATTGCCTAGGTTTTCTTCTAGGGTTTTTGTGGTTTTAGGTCTTACATTTAAGTCTTTAATCCATCTTGGGTTAATTTGCATATAAGGCGTAAAGAAGAGGTCCAGTTTCAGTTTTCTGCATGTGGCTCGCCAGTTTTCCCAACACCATTTATTAAATAGGAAATCCTATCCCCATTGCTTGCTTTTAGTTTTTTCAAAGATCAGATGGTTGTAGATGTGTGGTGTTATTTCTGAGGCCTCTGTTCTGTTCTATTGTTCTATATGTCTGTTTTGGTACCAGAACTATGCTCTTTTGGTTACTGCAACCTTGTAGTATAGTTTGAAGTCAGGCAGTGTGATGCCTCCAGCTTTGTTCTTTTTGCTTAGGATTGTCTTGGCTATGCGGGATCTTTTTTGGTTCCATATGAAATTTAAATTAGTTTTTTCTAATTCTGTGAAGAAAGTCAGTGATAGCTTGATGGAGATAGTATTGAATCTATAAATTACTTTGGGCAGTATGGCCATTTTCACGATATTGATTCTTCCTATCCATGAATATGGAATGTTTTTTCCATTTGTTTGTGTTCTTTTTTATTTCCTTGAACAGTGGTTTGTAGTTCTCCTCGAAGAGGTCCTTCACATCCCTTGTAAGTTGTACAGATATTCTATTCACTTTGTAGCAATTGTGAATGGGAATTCACTCATGATTTGGCTCTCTGTCTATTACTGGCGCATAGGAATGCTTGTGATTTTTACATATAGATTTTGTATCCTGCAACTTTGCTGAAGTTGCTTATCAGCTTAAGGAGATTTTGGGCTGAGACAATGGGGTTTTCTAAATCTACGATCATGTCATCTGCAAACAGATAATTTGACTTCCTCCTTTCCTCTTTAAATGAACTTTATTTCTTTCTCTTGCCTGACTGTCTAAGCCAGAACTTCCAATACTATGTTGAATAGGAGTGGTGAGAGAGAACATCCTTGTCTTGTGCCAGTTTTCAAAGCAAATGCTTCCAGTTTTTGCCCAATCAATATGATATTGGCTGTGGGTTTGTCCTAAATAGCTCTTATTATTTTGAGATATGTTCCATCAATACCTAGTTTATTGGGAGTTTTTAGCATGATAGGCTGTTGAATTTTATCGAAGGCATTTTCTCCATCTGTTGAGATAATCATGTGGTTTTTGTAATTGGTTCTATTTACGTGATGGATTACGTTTTTCGATTTGCATATGTTGAACCAGTCTTGCATCCCCAGGATGAACCCGACTTGATCATGATGCATAATCTTTTTGATGTGCTGCTGGATTCAGTTTGCCAGTATTTTATTGAGTATTTTTGCATCGATGTTCATCAGGGATATTGGCCTGAAATTTTCTTTTTTTGTTTTGTCTCTGCCAGGTTTTGTTATCAGGATGATTCTGGTCTCATAAAATGAGTTAGGGGGGAGTCCCTCTCTTTCTATTGTTTGGAATAGTTTCAGAAGGAATGGTACCAGCTCCTCATTGTACCTCTGGTAAAATTCGACTGTGAATCCATATGGTCCTGGGCTTTTTTTATTGATAAGCTATTAATTACTGCCTCAATTTCAGAACTTGTTATCAGTCTATTCAGGGATTTAACTTCTTCCTGGTCTAGTCTTGGGAGGGTGTATGTGTCCAGGAATGTATCTATTTCTTGTAGATTTTCTAGTTTATTTGCATAGAGGTGTTTCTAGTATTCTCTGATGGTAGTTTGTATTTATGTGGGATCAGTGGTGATATACCCTTTATCATTTTTTTATTGAGTCCATTTGATTCTTTTCTCTTCTTTATTAGTCTAACAGTTCATCTATTTTGTTAATCTTTTCAAAAAAAATCAGCTCCTGTATTCACTGATTTTTGAAGGGTTTTTCATGTCTTTACCTCCTTCAGTTCTGCTCTGATCTTAGTTATTTCTTGTCTTCTGCTAGCTTTTGAATTTGTTTGCTCTTGCTTCTCTAGTTCTTTTAATTGTGATGTTGGGGTGTCGATTTTAGATCTTTCTTGCTTTCTGATGTGGGCATTTAGTGCTATAAATTTCCCTTTAAACACTGCTTCAGCTGTGTCCCAGAGATTCTGGTACATTGTGTCTTTGTTCTCATTGGTTTCAAAGAACTATTTTTTTCTCCCTTAGTTTGGTTATATACCCAGTAAGTCATTCAGGTGCAGGTTGTTTAGTTTCCATGTAGTTGTGTGGTTTTGAGTGAGTTTCTTAATCCTGAATTCTAATTTGATTGCACTGTGGTCTGAGAGACTCTTTGTTATGATATCCGTTCTTTTGCAATTGCTGAAGAGTGGTTTTTTTTCCAATTATGTGGTCAATTTTAGAATAAGTGTGACGTGGTGCTGAGAAGAATTATATTCTGTTAATTTGGAGTGGAGAGTTCTTTAGATGTCTATTAGGTCTGCTTGGTCCAGAGCTGAGTTCAAGTCCTGAATATCCTTGTTAATTTTCTGTCTTGTTGATCTGTTTAATATTGACAGTGGGATGTTAAAGTCTCCCACTATTATTGTGTGGGAGTCTAAGTGTCTTTGTGGGTCTCCAAGAACTTGCTTTAGGAATCTGGTGTTGCTGTATTGGTGCATATATATTTAGGATGATTAGCTGTTCTTGTTACATTGATCCCTTTATCATTATGTAATGCCCTTCTTTGTCTTTTTTGATCTTTGTTGGTTTAAAATCTGTTTTATCAGAGACTAGGGTTGCAACTCCTGCTTTATTTTTTGCTTTCCATTTGCTTGGTAAATATTCCTCCATCCCTTTATTTTAAGCCTGTGTGTGTCTTTGCACATGATATGGGTCTTCTGAATACAGTATACCAATGGGTCTTGACTCTTTATCCAATTTGCCAGTCTGTGTCTTTTAATTGGGGTATTTAGCCCATTTACATTAAGGTTAATATTGTTATGTGTGAATTTGATCCTGTCTGTATGATGCTAGCTGATTATTTTGCCCGTTAGTTGCAGTTTCTTCATAGTGTCAATGGTCTTTTCAATTTGATATGTTTTTGCTGTGGCTGGTACTGATTTTTCCTTTCCATGTTTAGTGCTTCCTTCAGGAGCCCTGGTGGTGACAAAATCTCCCAGCATTTGCTTGTCTGCAAAGGATTTTATTTCTCTTTTGCTTATGAAACTTTATTTGGCTGGATATAAAATTCTGGGTTGAAAATTTTTTTCTTTAAGAATGTTGAATGTTGGCCCCCAGTCTCTTCTGGCTGTTAGGCTTTCTGCAGAGAGACCTGCTGTTAGTCTGATGGGCTTCCCTTTGTGGGTAACCCAACCTGTCTCTCTGGCTGCCCTTAACATTTTTTCCTTGATTTCAACCTTGGAGAATCTGAGGATTATGTGTCTTGGGTTTGCTCTTTTCAAGGAGTATCTTTGTGGTGTTCTCTGTGTTTCCCAAATTTGAATATTGGCCTGTCTTGCTAGGTCAGGGAAGTTCTCCTGGATAATATCCTGAAGAGTGTTTCCTAACTTAGTTCCATTCTCCCAATCACTTTCAGGTACACTAATCAAACATAGATTTTGTCTTTTAACGTAGTCCCTTATTTCTTGGAGGCTTTGTTCTTTCTTTTTCATTCCTTTTTCTCAAATCTTGTCTTCACGTTTTATTTCCATTAAGTTGATCTTCAATCTCTGATATCCTTTCTTTCACTCGATCACGTCGGCTATTGATACTTCTGTATGCTTCCCAAAGTTCTCATACTGTGTTTTTCAACCCCTTCAGGTCATTTATGTTCTTCTCTAAACTGGTTATTCTAGTCAACTATTTCTCTAACCTGTTTTCAAGGTTCTTAGCTTCCTTGCATTGGGCTAGAATATGCTCCTTTAGCTGGGGGGAGTTTGTTATTGCCCACCTTCTGAAGTCTACTTCTGTCAATTTGTCAAACTCATGCTCCATTTAATTTTGTTACCTTGCTGGCGAGGAGTTATGATCCTTTAGAATAGAAGAGGTGTTCTGGTTTTCAGAATTTTTCAGCATTTTTGCGCTGGTTTTTCCTCATCTTCATGGATTTGCCTACCTTTGGTCTTTGATGTTGGTGACCTTCAGATGGGGTTTCTGTGTGGACATGCTTTTTGTTGATGTTGATGCTATTCCTTTATGTTTGTTAGTTTTTCTTCTAACAGTCAGGCCTCTGCTGCAGGTCTGCTGGAGTTTGCTGCAGGTCCACTCCAGACCCTCTTTGCCTGGGTATCACCAAAAGAGGCTGCAGAACAGCAAAGATTGCTGCCTGTTCCTTCCTCTGGAAGCTTCATACCAGACGGGCACCTGCCAGATGCCAGCCAGAGCTCTCCTGTATGAGGTGCCTGTTGACCCCTATTGGGAGGTGTCTCCCAGTCAGGAGGCACGGGGGTCAGCGACCCACTTGAGGAGGCAGTCTGTCCCTTAGCAGAGCTTGAGTGCTATGCTGGGAGATCTGCTGCTCTCTTCAGAGCCGGCAGGCAGGAACATTTAAGTCTGCTGAAGCTGTGCCCACAGCTGCCCCTTCCACAAGGTGCTCTGTCCCAGGGAGATAGGAGTTTTATCTACAAGCCCCTGACTGGGGCTGCTGCCTTTCTTTCAGAGATGCCCTGCCTAGAGAGGAGGACTCTAGAGAGGCAGTCTGGCTACAGTGGCTTTGCTGAGAAGCAGTGGTCCCTGTTCGAACTTCCAGGTGTCTTTGTTTACACTGAGAGGGGAAAAGCTGCCTGCTCAAGCCTCAGTAATGGTGGACCCCCCTCCCCCAACCAAGCTGGAGCATCCCAGGTCGACTTCAGACTGTTGTGCTGGCAGTGAGAATTTCAAGCCAGTGGGTCTTCGTTTTCCGGACTCCATGGCGATGGGATCTGCTGAGCAAGACCACTTGGCTCCCTGGCTTCAGCCCCCTTTCCAGGGGAGTGAACGGTTCTGTCTCGCTGATATTCCAGGCACCACTGGGGTATGAAAAAAACTCCTGCAGCTAGCTTGGTGTCTGCCCAAATGGCTGTCCAGTTTTGTGCTTGAAACCAAGGGTCCTGGTGATATAAGCACCTGAGGGAATTTCCTGGTCTGTGGGTTGCAAAGACCATGGGAAAAGTGTAGTATCTGGGCCAGAGTGCACCACTCCTCACAGTACAGTCCCTCATGGCTTCCCTTGGCTAGGGGAGGGAGTTCCCTGACCTCTTGTGCTTCCCGGGTGAGGCAACACCCCACCCTGCTTTGGCTCACCCTCCGTGGGCTGCACCCACTGTCTAACGAGTCCCAGTGAGATGAGCCGGGTACCTCAGTTAGAAATGTAGAAGTCATCTGCCTTCTGCATAGATCTCCCTGGGAGCTGCACACCAGAACTGTTCCTATTCGGCCATCTTGTGCCCACTATTATTCCCACACAGCACTACTACATATGTCTAGGACTGCACTTTTTGGTCCTGAGTAGCCTGGGGTCTTCTTCTTGCTCCTTTCCTGAATTGTAGCCATCCTTTAAAGTTTAGTTCATATGTCCCTACCTCCTGGAGACCCTTTGCGTGTTGCTCAGTCCAAAGCAACCTCTCTGAACCTACATAGCACAGAGACTATAAAAGCCTCACACATGCAGTATTTGCTCCTTTTTATGTGAGTGTCTGCATTCAGGTTCTGCAGACTGCCTACTAGGCTATCTATAGTCCTTCACAAGACTAATCCCAAAGCTAGAGGTCAAGACATTTAAGTTCTGAAAGTCCCCCTACTTTACAGATACCCCCTTTCCTTTTCCAATTTATTTCAACTTACACAATAGTTTAGATATAAAAATAAACTTTTCTGCATTGGCAATAGGATTATGGATGTATGTTGTATGTGGCATGCCAATCCTGGCTCTTTTATCATTACATTTCATGACTTTAAACCAGTCACTTTGCTCCTCTGACCCCAGTCTTCCTCATCTACAAAAAAAAAAAAGTCTGGGCTAGGTGATTTCTGAGGCTCAGTCTATGATTCATGTTGTAAATACCTTTAGGTCTGGGCCCCCATATGCTGATTGATTGATTGATTGATTGATTGATTGATTGATTGATTTGTGGCTCCTATAGCACTGTGAGCAAATATTGGGGGTTGGTATTGTTGGATTAATCAAGGAATCAGTGATTATCTTAGGTGCTTTGTAGTCCAGATTCCTTAGTAGATGGACTCTGATCTAGTGGATTGCCAGATCATGGGCATATTTTCAGAAATTATCTCTGAAAACAGAAGTTGTATTAGTCAGTTGACCCTGTTTTTTCGGGGGAGTCCAAGTTTCTGATGACTCATTTGTGATGAGTAGCTTCCCTGAGAAAATGTCCTCTAGGTAACTATAGATACATTGAGAGGTGCTGCAGGTTGTTTTTCCTGTACCTAAATTATATCATTTCCATTTTTCAGAAGTTAGAATCAAGACCCTGTGGAAAAAATCCATTTTATCCAAAGCATTTTATGTTTTATGGCAAACACCTTCCTGTGAGTCACTACTTGGATGTGGTCCAAAGGTGGGAAATAAAGAAATTGCCTCGGCCGGGCGCGGTGGCTCACGCCTGTAATCCCAGCACTTTGGGAGGCCAAGGCGGGTGGATCACGAGGTCAGGAGATCGAGACCATCCTGGCTGACACAGTGAAACCCCGTCTCTACTAAAAAAAAAAAAAAAAAAAAAAAAGTAGCCGGGCATGGCGGCGGGTGCATGTAGTCCTCGCTACTTGGGAGGCTGAGGCAGGAGAATGGCGTGAACCCCAGAGGTGGAGCTTACAGTGAGCCGAGATAGCGCCACTGCACTCCAGCCTGGGCGACAGAGTGGGACTCCGTCTCAAAAAAAAAAAAAAGAAAAAGAAAGAAATTGCCTCCTCCCTGGGGTGGAAGCTCTAGTTCCAGAAGGCTAGCTCCCACTGAGGATGGCAGACAAGGGAGTAGAGCTACCTTCAAACGCAAAAGCCCAAACTCCTTTGGGGATTTCTGAAAATGCAGTGACAAGGAGCAGACAAGGAGTCTAGCATTTTCTAGACTCCACCCAGAGGGAGAAAGTTGAAGCCCCCAGGGCCACCCCAGCCAGTAACTGTATAACTCCTCCCCTGACCCTGTGTTTCTTTGAGATCCAGAGATCCAAGCTGTCCACAATCTTCACAGCTCACTCCCCGCACAGGCACACAGCAGAGGGGCTGACTCTCCGCTGTCACATCAGTTAAAACCCAGCCAAGCAGTGGGAATTCTCTGTATTTTGTTCTATTATTAGAATCCAATTACCATATGGTGGTAGGCTATAGGGAAGTGCTGTTCTTCTCCATCAGCAAACACACAAGACAGCAAGCAGTTTGTGTGCAAGCTGGAAGTGTTTAGAGCTTAGAGCAAAAAGCAGAGAAATAATTTTATTTCTACCCAAAGAATCTCATGCCCATTGGAATTCCCTTGGCTTCAGGATACACTTATTGAGCTTGACCTTAAAAAGGAAGGACCTTATTCTGATGTCATGCTGACATTTAAGTTGTGAAACCCCTTGCCCAGGCCTAAGTCCATGCATTCAGGACATCCTTCACTGTGCCTACCTGTTTCCTTCCCTCCTAAAAGCAGCCCAACAACAACTGGACATCAGGCTTTCCTCATGAGATACGAAGCTGCTGCTTCAAGAACTGCCATCTGAGGCAAGACTGAACAGCCCCTGGCCTTGATACCCATCCTCTCCCCTTTTCTTGACTCAGGTCCCCATGGTGAGAGAAGCCAGAGGCTGCTTCGTGGTCAATGATTTGATGGATGCGAAAATATTTCAGTGCATGTTTGATGGATATAAATAGTTTGATGGATGTTCAGCCCAAAGGTTCTCTTGGCCACCCCCTGAGGTGATTTGTTCTACCAAGGTTGGAAAAGAATTTATGCCTAGAATTTCTGCTATGCCATCTGAAACGTCTTTGGATGTTTAATGGAATTAGAATAAGGGGAAGTATTGCTGGAGGGATGAAAAAAGAGGATGGGGGAGAAAGTAGGGTCAACATGTCTTCAACTAAGGGACAGAACATTTTTATCTCAGATGTTCTAGATGCCTTGGAGTAAAAGATTCTGTTTCCTTCCCTTTTTGCTACTGAAGTTCCTAATTTCACTATTTTTGATTCCTCCCACCCACTCCACTTCTTTCCCTCCTTCCATGCAGGTAGGTACATGAGTTGTTGCAAATGGAAAGGCATTGAACAAGGTCAGGAAGCAGAAATCCCATACTCAGTGATCTGCCCCCAAGCCCATGCTGCCTCTCTGTGGCCAGGGAATTTCTCTGTCCAGATTAGAGACGGATCTAGGGCCTGAAGCAAAGTAGAACTGAGTCCCTTTCCCTTAGGCCCACCCCCAAGTCTCAGCTCTTTACATACCCCTCCCTACTTCTGTGTATAAGCAAGAAGCAGTACATACAGTGGAGAGAGACCACAGAGCTTTGGTCCAACATCTGGAGCAGAGTTGGTAAGCAGCCACCCACACAGGCATCCCAGGCCAGAGCAGCAGCTCCAGACCATCTGATTTCACCTTGAATTTTGTGAATTATGCTTGAAAGCTCTTTTTTTCCTTTCACTGGCAGTCAAAATAGTCTTATCAAATATAGCCAGAAATCACAAGTAGCCAAAACATGATTCAGAAAAATTATAAATTTTTGATTCTTTTTTTTTAATCCCTTTTCTGTTTGAAGGTTTATAGCTGGGCCAAATAGAATCAGGTGAGATTTTTCCCTCAGAACCCTTCGTTTCCCTGTTTGTGTCTTTGTCCACTTCAAATCACCACTTTCCTCAGATGCACAGGTTCGTCTGGTACATATCCTACTGATGTTAAAATCCTCTCCCACAAAATATTAGAAACTCATAATGCTGTGTTTTATAATCAGTTGTGTCTCAATGTTAATGAAATACAACATTAAGCACAGACTATACATTGGAAATATTATACATTGTCTCAATCATCACAAAATTCCACAAAGCTGATAATATTATTATTCCTATTTCATACATTAGAAAACTGAAGATCATACACATTAATTGAATTTTTCAAAGTCATTTGTCTGGTAAGCAACAGATGTAGGATTTGAACTTGTGTCTTTCAACTCCAAAGTCCATGCTCGTGCCAAAACAGTATGCTGCCTCTTAAAGACAAATAGCTTTTGCTTCTACAGAGACAGAGAGCTCAAAATGGACAATAGATTTCAGAGACTGTTCCAATGCAGATGCACACACAGGGGGCACCTGAGGGATAAACAGCAAACAGAGAGCACTATTCAAGCTCAAGGCAAACAGTAAAAGTGAGAGGAAGGCAGCATAGGTCATTTAGATTGTACAGGCAAAAAAAAATCCTTATCATTTTGTAGCAAGCATAACAAATCTTTCTCCCTCGCTTTTTTGTTTGTTTGTTTGTTTTGGTTTGAGATTTTCTTTGCAAATCTCTTTTAACTGAAGAGTTGTACACTGAATACTTTGAAGAGCTAATCTTCTGAGTCTACAACATAAAGAGAACACAACATATCAACACATAATGGTAGATAGGCAGGACATGGATATTGCATCTGGATGCTCCAGGTAGTTAGCTACTGCCTGCTGTCTGGTGGGAGGAACTGGTAGTCAAAATTAAGCTCAACATAGTTGAAATGTTTATTTGAGGAACCCACTAAATCCATTTAAGATTATCCATATTGATAGTTCGCTTTAAAGAAAAACTCTTTTTGTTATAATTATACTTTAAGGACCCATGAGTGCAACAGTGTTGGGGTCATGTGCGTGTGTCCCAGGTGGAGTTCACCATTTGGAGGTTCCTTGTGCTAATGCTCAGGGAGGACCATTATCCCTGCCTGTCGGCATGCCCACACACCATGAAGAGAAGAAAGTGATTAGGGACAGAGAAAGGAAACTTGCATGACTGTTGCCCTAGACTGAGGCTATGTTAAAAAAATAATGATGACCAGTTGTCCTGTTCTTGACAAGGATAATGTAAGGACGAAAAGAATAATGCATAAGCCTTTCCAGATGTAGATTAGTATTCTTTAGAACAAGAGAGTTATTCAAAATAATTTCTTTATAGTCAACCCGTGGGTAGTATTTATTTTAGAAAAAAACAAATGTATAGATGTTATTTAGGTCACCTGAGTTAAATAGATTGGGCAATGAAAGATTTGTTAAATACCTTTCTCCACTGGGCACTGTACTAGGTGCTGTTTTTATTGAAGACTAATTGGGCATTTAGTTGGCTGGGGAATAGTAATTGCTCTGAAATGTGAGCTGTTTTGAATAATAGCTATCAGCATAATAAGGATTTACTCTGCAGACTTTATGGGCACAGAGGGAAAGCGTTTCAGAAAAAGACTTGAGCTTAGAGAGTTCATGCAATTCCATTAGGTAATGTTTTCCCAGGGGTCCCTGGAAATGGATGCCTTTTTCCCCTATGGGAGTAATAGAGCCTGGGCTTGTTATTAACCAGAAAGAAAGAAAATGTTCTGAAAACCCAACAATTGGCTAGTCTGATCTTTCCAGAATGGAGTTAGCTTAAGACCTGGCCCCTCAGATTTGTGGTGGGAGAAAAGCTAGTGTATTTATTTAGCTAGGCTTAGTGAATGCTCAGTGAATAATTGTGGAAAGGATAAGCCAAGGTAGGAACTTACTTTTCCAGGCATTCTAAAAAAATAATATAATTGCCTGAGGAAGAACAGGAAATAAAGGGTGTTCATCTTTGTGTCCACTGAAAAGCAGAATGGCATGGGGGAAAGAGGTGAGAATTGGGACAAAATTTATGAGTTCATTGCTATATGACCAAGATGAAAAAACAAGATAAATATTTTGTGATAACAATAAAGATAGCTTCCTCAATTTTTACCCAACAAGCCTACCAAAATTTAAGGCTCAGCTCACCACTTTTCTTGGAAGCCTTCCCTGATACCTCCAACCAAAAGAATTTCCCCTTCCCTGAGCTTCCGTTCTATAGTGAGGTCCATTCCTCACACAGTGCACTTCCAGAATGCCTTGCATTGACATGACAGACACACATCCTACCTCCCCCTGTGCTGTAAGCTGTTATAGGGCAGGCTCCATGTTGTACACTTTTTCTTTCTTCATGGTGCTGCATACATAGCATGAACTCAGAATAAATCTTATAGGTGAATAAACTCATAATGGGTGAATAAACAAGTTTCTTTGAAATTCCAAATATTAGATAAATTTGTCTCTCAACAAGAAATTGGATTTCAGGGGAAATTTTATGTCTTTTAGGAGTCAACATAGCAACTTTTTCTGATTGTCTTAAAAATGTATTTCGGTGTTAGGTTCACTTGAATCAGCATCCAAATGATGTCACACATTACATTTGCTTGTTAGATCATTTCAGTCCCTTTTAATCTATCCCTCTTTTTGCTTTTCTACACATACTTATTGAAAAAAGCAGGTAATCTTTTCTGTAGGGTATTCCACATTCTAGACTTCACTGATTGCTTCCTCTTGACATTGTTTAACTTGTTCCTCTTCCTTAACAGCATGCTGTTTTGGCACGAGCATGGACTTTGGAGTTGAAAGACCCAAGTTCAAATCCTACGTCTGTTGCTTACCAGACAAATTACTTTGAAAAATTCAATTAATGTCTATGGTCTTCAGTTTTCTAGTGTATGTCCTGTACACTGGTTGTTAGACCTGGAAGCTTGATAAGATTAAAGTAAAGTATTTTTAGCAACAAAACTTTGTAAGTGGCGCTATGTCTGGCTATTACATAGCGGCATGATATCTCCATGTTTTAAGTGATACAAAAATTGATCAGGTTCTGATATCCACCATAAAGTTCCTCATTAAGCCTTAATATAATGGGTTTAGCAGCCATGAGGGCCATTACTTAGGTCCTTTATTTCATTAGAGAAATATTCTTTCATATCTGTGATTTTTCAATCCTATCATTCGTTCTGCATTTATTGTGGTAATTTTTCCATAAAGAAGTATTTTCCACATTCAGTATCTGGTGCCTTGAAATACAGTTTGCATAGGAAGAAATATCTACTCTTTTCTTTATCATTCTCCGAAATAACAAGTTAGGATAATAGCAAAATCTGATGGTGAGCAATGAGATGCTGATTTGTTTGTTTGGAGTATTCCTATGAACTCGTGAATTTTTATATATTCAAGAGTGTTCCAAAAACTTGCATTCATCATTATTTTTGATGCTCAGATGATCTTATCTTACACTATTGGGGACTTCAAATTGATTTCTATGTGTTTTTATCCTTAACCATTTACTTCATGTCAAAGATATAGAAAAGTTTAAAGAATGATGTAACAAACTTCCAAATGTAATCAACAACTGGTAATATTTTGCCACTTTCGCACTGAACTCTTTCAGAATGAGTTGCAGTCATGAACTTTAACTATTTCAGCTGGCATATCCTAAGAATAGGGACATTATCCTGTAAAACTGCATTATCATTATTATAGCTAAGAACATTTCAGGTGGCAAAACTTCATAATGTCACCTGAAACTTATCTAATCTATATTGATATTTCTAAATTGTCCTCAAAATGTCTGTTTTTGTCCTGATACCCAACATCCAGTTAAGCTTCCCATATTGCATTTGGTTGCCATGTCTCTGGGGACCCTTTTAATATACAATAATTTTCACACTTTATCTTTTCTTTAATAACACCGACTTCTTGAAACTTCAGTCCAGTTGATATCCTGATTTTTTCATTTGGCTAAATGCTTCCTTATGTAGTCACTTAACCTATTTCTCCATCCTGTATTTCCTATAAACCTCTATTTTCCTATAAAATAGACCTGAAGTAGCACTATCTAATAGATACAACATGAGCCACATGTATAATATTATCTAGGAGTTACTAAAAAAGTAAAAATAAAAAGAATGTATATGTGTGTTTATAGTAAGTCATCATTCTTTCATTGCTATTTTGTTACATGTTTTCGTCAGAAATGGATATTGAATTTTGTCAAAAGCCTTTTCAGCATCTGTGATAGTGATTCTATGGTTTTTCATCTTAGAATAATTAATGTGGTGAATTGTATTAATTTATTTTTTTAATTGAAAGGTTCTCACATTGTTGGAATAATTTTGTTGGAATAATGTTGTTCATGTTTAGTAATAGTCATACTGGTATTTTACTTTCCATTAGGGGAAATCTCAAGTATATGTGAAAGAAGAGGGAAGAGCTTGATGAGCTACCGTGTAACTATCACGTGTTGATAATTGTTGAAGCTGGGTGATTATTACATTCCCCTAACCCCTGCTCAGTTATTTAGATGCGAACCTCAGACATCATCATCATTTCATCCATAAATATTTTAGTACATTTTTCTGAAAAAATATTTTTAAAGAAATAACCACAATAAAATTATAACAACTCAGATAATATTTGCAGAATACCGTGAAATATCCAATCAGTGCTCAAATTTCCTTCATTGTCTCGTATTATTTTTATAGTATGTGTGACTTAAGATCCAAATAAGGCTCATACATTGCAATGTTTGATATTTATTTTAAATTCCTTTTAATCCATAGGTCATTCTCTAGCTCTTTCTTTTCTCTGCAGTTTATCTGTTGAGGAAACCTGGGTCATTTGTCGTGTAGAAGGTTTCATAGTGTTGATTAGCTGGTTGCATCATCTTGGTGCCCTTTACCATGTTACTCTGTTTTCTGCTGTCAGCTTCTATTCCAGGGCTCTTCTCAGTCTCAACTGGACAAATAGACTGAGTCAACCACAAAAAGACCACACTTAGCGTTGAAAATCACTTAAAAAGATACAAGGACAGGGATCACAGCATGCTAGCTCAGGGCATTTCCCTTCAGCTGTCCATGACTAATCTTCTTGCCCCTCAAGAGGCAGCTCAAGTGCAAGAGAATGCCTCTTTATTTTATTGAGGATTTTTGCACCGATGTTCATCAGCGATATTGGTCTAAAATTCTCTTTTTTTTGTGTGTCTCTCCCAGGCTTTGGAATCAGGATGATGCTGGCCTCGTAAAATCAGGTAGGGAAGATTACCTCTTTTTCTATTGATTGGAATTGTTTCAGAAAGAATGGTAACAGCTCCTCTTTGTACCTCTGGTAGAATTCGGCTGTGAATCCATCTGGTCCTGGACTTTTTTGGTTGGTAGGCTATTAATTATTGCCTCAATTTCAGAGCCTGATATTGATCTATTCAGAGAGTGGTTTAGTCTTGGGAGGGTGTATGTGTCCAGGAATTTGTCCATTTCTTCTAGATTTTCTAGTTTATTTGTGTAGAGGTGTTTGCAGTATTCTCTGATGGTAGTTTGTATTTATGTGAGATCGGTGGTGATATCCCCTTTATCATTTTTTATTTCATCTATTTGATTCCTCTCTCTTTTCTTCTTTATTAGTCTTACCAGTGGTCTGTCAATTTTGTTGATCTTTTCAAAAAACTAGCTCCTGGATTCATTGATTTCTTTGAAGAGTTTTTTGTGTCTCTATCTTCTTCAGTTTTGCTCTGATCTTAGTTATTTCTTGCCTTCTGCTAGCTTTGGAATGTGTTTGCTCTTGCTTCTCTAGTTCTTTTAATTGTGATGTTAGGGTGTTAGTTTTAGATCTTTCCTGCTTTCTCTTGTGGGCATTTAGTGCTATAAATTTCCCTCTACACACTGCTTTAAATGTGTCCCAGAGATTCTTGGATGTTGTATCCTTGTTCTCATTGGTTTCAACGAACATCTTTATTTCTGCTGTCATTTTGTTATGTACCCAGTAGTCATTCAGGATCAGGTTGTTCAGTTTCCGTGTAGTTGTGTGGTTTTGACTGAGTTTCTTAATCCTGAGTTCTAATTTTAGAATGCTGGCAAACTGAATTCAGCAGCACATCAAAAAGCTTATCCATCATGATCAAGTGGGCTTCATCCCTGGGATGCAAGGCTGGTTCAATATATGCAAATCAATAAATGTAATCCATCACATAAACAGAACCAAAGACAAAAACCACATGACTATCTCAATAGATGCAGAAAAGGCCTTTGACAAAATTCAACAGCCCTTCTTGCTTAAAACTCTCAATAAACTAGGTATTGAACAAACGTATCTCAAAATAATAAGAGCTATTTATGACAAACCCATAGCCGATATCATACTGAATGGGTAAAAACTGGAAGCATTCCCTTTGAAAACTGGCACAAGACAGGGATACCCTCTCTCACCACTCCTATTCAACATAGTGTTGGAAGTTCTGGCCAGGGCAATCAGGCAAGAGAAAGAAATAAACTATATTTAAAAATGAAAGGAGGAGGTCAAATTGTCCCTGTTTGCAGATGACATGATTGTATATTTAGAAAACCCCATTGTCCCAGCCCAAAATCTCCTTAATCTGATAAGTAAATTTAGCAAAGTCTCAGGATACAAAATCAATGTGCAAAAATCACAAGCATTCTTATACACCAATAACAGACAAACAGAGAGCCAAATCATGAACAAACTCCCATTCGCAATTGCTACAAAAAGAATAAAATACCTAGGAATCCAACTTACAAAGGATGTGAAGGACCTCTTCAAGGAGAACTACAAACCACTGCTCAATGAAATAAAAGGGGACAAACAAATGGAAGAACATACCATGCTCATGGATAGGAAGAATCAATATCGTGAAAATGGCCATACTTCCAAAGGTAATTTACAGATTCAGTGCTGTCTCTGTCAAGCTACCATTGACTGTCTTCACAGAATTGGAAAAAAAAAAACTACTTTAAAGTTCATATGGAATCAAAAAAGAGCCCACATTGCCAAGACAATCCTAAGCAAAAAGAACAAAGCGGGAGGCATCACACTGCCTGACTTCAAACTGTGCTACAAGGCTACAGTAACCAAAACAGCATGGTACTGGTACCAAAACAAAGAGATAGACCAATGAAACAGAAGAGAGGCCTCATAAATAACACCACACATCTACAACCATCTGATCTTTAACAAACCTGACAAAAACAAGAAATGGGGAAAGGATTCCCTACTTAATAATAGTCCTGCGAAAACTGGATAGCCATACGTAGAAAGTTGAAACTGGATCCCTTCCTTACACCTTATACAAAAATTAACTCAAGATGGATTAAAGACTTAAATGTTAGACCTAAAGCCATAAAACCCTAGAAGAAAACTTAGGCAATACCATTCAGGACATAGGCATGGGCAAGGACTTCATGACTAAAACACCAAAAGCAATGGCAACAAAAGCCAAAATTGAGAAATGGGATCTAATTAAACTAAAGAGCTTCTGCCCAGCAAAAGAAACTACCATGAGAGTGAACAGGCAACCTACAGAATGGGAGAAAATTTTTGCAATCTATCCGACAAAGGGCTAATATCCAGAATCTACAGAGAACATAAACAAATTTACGAGAAAAAGTCAAACAACCCCATCAAAAAGTGGGCAAAGGATATGAACAGACACTCCTCAAAAGAAGACATGTATGCAGCCAACAGACACATGAAAAAATGCTCATCATCACTGGCCATCAGAGAAATGCAAATCAAAACCACAATGAGATACCATCCCACACTGGTTAGAATGACGATCATTAAAAAGTCAGGAAACAACAGGTGCTGGAGAGGATGTGGAGAAATAGGAACACTTTTACATTGTTGATGGGACTGTAAACTATCTCAACCATTGTGGAAAACAGTGTGGCAATTCCTCAAGGATCTGGAACTTGAAATACCATTTGACCCAGCCACCCCATTACTGGGTATATACCCAAAGGATTATAAATCATGCTACTGTAAAGGCACATGCAGACATATGTTTATTGTGGCACTATTCACAATAGCAAAAACTTGGAACCAACCCAAATGTCCATCACTGATAGACTGGATTAAGAAAATGTGGCACATATACACCATGGAATACTATGCAGCCATAAAAAAGGATAAGTTCATGTCCTTTGCAGGGACATGGATGAAGGTGGAAACCATCATTCTGAGCAAACTATCACAAGGACAGAAAACCAAACACTGCATGTTCTCACTCATAGGTGGAAATTGAACAATGAGAACAGTTTGGCACAGGGTGGGGAACATCACACAAATGAGTCTGTCATGGGGTGGGAGGCAGGGACAGGGATAGCATTAGGAGAAATACCTAATGTAAATGAGTTAATCGGTGCGCAAACCAACATGCACATGTATATGTATGTAACAAACCTGCACATTGCTCACATGTACCTAGAACCTAAACTATAATTATTTTTTAAAAAAGAGAGAATGCCTCTTGTACTTGATCACATGATAGGTGTGAGAGGCCCCATGCCCTAGAAATTCCATGTCCCAAAAAAGGACTAGTATCTTCTCCCACAATGCCATATGCACAGCTTCTAAGGTTCAGCAAGAAATAAGCCTATTACACGAGTCACCACACTCAGGGAAGCCCAGGGCTATGGCTTCCCAGCAAGCATTTACAGCTTATTCATAGTCTTCCTAGTACAGCCGAAGTTTAATCAATTAGGAGTCAGTTTTACCATAGCAATGTCCAGGTTTCAAGAAAACAAAGCTAAGCCAAGTTTCAATTTTCTACAAGGAAGAAGTATTTTTGTTTATCCTTTACTTTCATCTGTATTTCCTATAAATTGATAGTTAGATGCATAGGCTTGATCAGATTCAGATTCACTATTTTTGCCAAGGCCACTTCATGTTTTGCATATTTTATAAAAGCCACATAATGTTTGCTGTGTCCTTTTTTGTAATGTTGGCAGTCATTGATTATCATTGCCCAGAATCATTAATCCTCTGGAGCTTGAAGAAGGGGATATTCTGAGACTATCATTTTTTTTTCTATTTATTTGCTGGAATAACTCCTTAAAGAAAAAATTTCCCTCAGCAACTACTTGGTTACCCTGAGGTACCCCGAGTTCGTAGAAAATAGGCAAGATAAATGCCTGGCTCTTCCCTTTATTTCCACTTATCATAATAATGAATTAATCTACTAGCATCCTTCAAAGGTAATAAATGAGGAAGCTGTTCAGGAGGAAGTAAAGAAATGCAAAGGAGGATAAGAGAGCCCATATGGAGAAAGTGCAAATACAAAAATAATAAATGGATATATCTTCCAAAAGAGAGAAAAATAAGAGTCATAAGGATTACTTTGCTAAATTCTGTGCAAACAAATTTTAAAACTCGGATGAGATAGATTACTCTCTAGGAAAATAAACTTACCCCAAACATCAGAAAAAGCATTCCCCAAACAATATCAGTCCCAAATAGCTTCACAGGGGAATTCTACTGCATCCTTACAAAATAGATAATCCTAATGGTATTGCAGCTATTCCAGAGCATAAGAAAAACGTAGAATTTCCAAATTATTTTCATGATTTGAGTATAATTTTGATACCAATGGTAGCTCAAATGGACAAAATGTATAGACAGTTTCACTTACCTATATCAATACCTAAATACCAAAAAACAGCATTTGCAAACAGACCCAGAATAAAAGTAAAAGATAACACCTTATTCTTTTATGCTGTACTAGTCAAGGTTTCTCAGAGAAACAGAACCAGTAGGATATCCTTAGCATGCCAATGGTACACAACAGTCGTATAGGATGTAACCATTTGGGTGAAAAAGTAGGAAAATGAGAACATATATTGATATCAGCCTGAATCTCAACGAACATGTTGAATAGATAAACAAGCAATTAATAATAGTGGTGCAGGTGGTGGTATTAATCTGAGCAGATGGGAAACAGTTTGAAACTTTACTGCACATGCATATACACACATTTGCATGCACATATACATGTACACACATGTATTACATCTATAGGTAATTTTTGAATCATGCGAGTGTTATCGTATTAGTCAGTATTCTCCAGAGAAGCAGAATAATATGATATACATATAGACAGATGATAGATGATAGATAAATATATAGATAGGTTTATTATAAAGAATTTCATATGTACTTACATAGGCTGAGACCTGCTGTCTAAGTTGGAGGCTCAGGAAAGCCAGTGGTGTAGTTCTAGTCTTAACCCCAAGACCTGAGAACCATGGGAGCCAATGGTCTAAGCTATGGTTTGAGTCCAAAGGTCCCAGAACCAGGAGCACCGAGGTCCAAGGGCAAGAGAAGATGGATGTCCTAGTTTGAGCAGAGGGGGCCAATTCACCCTTTCTCCACCTGTTAGTTCTATTCAGGCCTACAACAAATTGGCTCATGCCCACTCACGTTGATGAGAGCAATATTTACTCAGTCTACCGATTCAAGTGCTAATCTCTTGCAGAAACACCCTCACAGACACACCCAGAAATGTTTTACCAGTTATCTGAGTCTCTTCGCCCAATCAGGTTGACATACAATATTAACCATCATAATTATCTATTAAAACTAAATTAAAATAATAATAAACAAAAAAGGGACAGATACAGGTAACTCAAGGGGACCCCCCAAGAGTACATTTTTAGGATGCTTCCTAATTTTATTTGGTGTTCTTAGAAATTTGAAATTTTTATCATATATTACCAAAAGAAGAGATAAAAGTATTTTTATTTCTGCACATAAAACTTTAACTTCTGCACATAAGGGTCATCTAAAAGTACTTCATTCACATGTGATTAGGCTTAGAAAAAAAGCACATATGCTTCAGTTTCAGCTGAACTTTAAATATTCCTATGATTTTGAATAGGGCATCTATTTGCCTTATTTCTCTCAGTTCCAGTCAGAATACATGCTGCATAATGCATCAAAGTTATATTTATTTATAGCCTATTAGTCACACAAGCTCTTTGTGGAGATGCTGGAAGAACTTTTTTGAAAATTGGGAAATAGATTTTATGGTCTAGTTTTCATCCTCTCTGTATATGCCTATAACAGTGGGAGAGCCTAAGATCATTTTCAACATTTTTCTCTAAAATCAACACCCTGAATGCACTGGTTCTAAGAGCAAAGGGCAAATGGTTATATTTTACATAAAAATCTGTGAAGAAAGAGAATTTGAGCAGCCCCCAACTAGAGACCAGGAGTCCTCAAGGCTCCTGTTGTTGACTCTACCATATATATTTTAGAGGAAAAGGGACTGAGGACAATGAAATAGCAGCTTAATAACCTTTGAAACTGCTAAACATAAATAGTACCAAGAAAAGAGATCACATAAAGCACATTATACAAATAATCAGCTAAGTAATCTCCCCTCCCCTCCCAAATGTAGAGGAAAGAGGGGCCCCAAATGTTTCAGAATGAAAGATCATCACAGAACATTGTAAATGGTGGGATTCACAGCAACCCAACCTTCTTCTGTCTTTGCCTCCTGAATTCTAGGATGGAGAGAGTCATGCCTGAGTCTGTTTGGTTCAAAGACAATAAAGACAATTCAAAGGAAAGTAAGTGGACTTTTAAGTTTCTCAGGGGACACAGGCCAGAAGAATACCTGTATTAATCCATCCACTAATTTTTTTAAATTTGAGAGATCATATTTTTCATCTCTAGAAGTTCCATTTAATTCTTTTCTATATCTTCCATGTTTCTCCTCATTGTGTTTAGGTTTTCCTTAAAACTCTTGAGGCTGTATAATCACTATTCTAAAGTCCTTGTCTGCTTATTCAATCATTTGCTAGTATTTCTGGGTCTGTTTCTATTTACTGATTTTTCTACTGGTTATGTCACTCCCTGCTTCTTTGAATATGTAATAACTTTTCACTGGATGCTGAACATTAAGTTTGTGTTGTTGAGTGCTGGATTTGCTGTATTCCTTTAAAGGGTGTTTGTCTTTTTCTGGCAGACAGTTAAATTGCTTTTATTCACAGGTGACATGATTGTATATTTAAAATATTCAGGAACTATAAAAGAGCTATAAAAGTTAATGCACCTAGCAAGGTTACAGGACACAAGGTTGATATTTAAAAATCAATCACTCCAGATGTTAGATCCAGGTTATTTTGTGTAATGACTACAATGAAAAAACATGTATATAAATAATATCATTTAGATAGTATTCATATTGCTTGATTGAATGTATAGTACACAAAATATACAGTAAATATTGCAAGTGAAAATTAAGCTGAAAGATGCTGTCGTTCAACATAAGGTGTTAAAAGTCAGTTATAAATAAATTTTCTTTTTTTTTTTTTTTTTTTTTTTGAGATGGAATTTTTCCTCTTGTCACCCAGGCTGGAGTGCAGTGGCACGATCTCTGCTCACTGCAACTGCCACCTCCCAGGTTCAAGCAATTCTCCTGCCTCAGCCTCCCAAGTAGCTGGGACTACAGGCACCTGCCACCATGCCCAGCTAATTTTTGTATTTTCAGTAGAGACGGAGTTTCACCATGTTGGCCAGGATGGTCTTGATCTCCTGATCTCGTGATCTGCGCGCCTCGGCCTCCCAAAGTTCTGGGATTACAGGCATGAGCCACCATGCCTGGCCTGTAAATCAATTTTCAAGAAGCATAGCTATTTGTGGAAATAATTATTTTTCTTCAAAAAGCAAAGAGAATAAAAATAAGCAATTCTCACCCAACATTCTTTATTTATTTATTTATTTATTTATTTATTTATTTATTTATTTTTGAGACAAGGTATTACTCTGTTACCCAGGCTGGAGTGCAGTGGCATGATCATGGCTCACTGCAGCCTTGACCTCACAGGTTTAAGTAAGCCTCCCACCTCAGTCTCCTGAGTAAGTGGGACAATAGGTACACACTACCACGCCTGGCTAATTTTTTTTTTAATTTTTTGTAGAGACTGGGTCACACCATGTTGCCCAGGCTGGTGTCAAACTCCTAGACTGAAGCAATCCTCCCATCTCAGCCTCACAAAGTGTTGGGATTCCAGGCATGAGCCATGCCTGGCAACCCCAACATGCTTACAACTTTGACAAGCATTTGCCCTTGAGCACAAAAATGTTTGCTAAGTTCTACTTTCTGCACTAAAAAATCATATATCTAAATCAACTGAGAACTATTTTTTGGTTTTCTAAAATTTGAATTCATTAATTCATTCAGTATTCACTGAATGTTATTATATGGGGCTGGAAGGATAGATAGATAAATCAGACACTGCTTTTGTTCTCAAGAAGTTTACAAATGAAAGAGGAAATGAAATATAAAGGTAACCTGATACAAGATTAAAGATGTCATCATCACATCTGCCCTGCTCCTATCTCTATAAAGGCAATCTTTCCTCACGACTTCCTTCAGTTTAGCCTCAGATATGGCAAAAAGAAAACAAATAGACAGCACGGAGTGACTGCTAGGCTGCTTCCTTGATCACCTTCTTTTTCTGTCATTCTTTAGTCTCTCTGCCCTGGTGTTCTGATTTTAGCTCCGGTTATACATTCCTAGACTCTTCCTTGTTGTAATAAACAGTTGAGGTTCTATTCATTCATTAACAATTATTGAGTGCCCATTATGAGCCAGGCCCAATTCTGGTGCTGCAGACAGACAGCAGTGAAGTGAACAAGGCAGATGCTGTCTTTTGGACCTCACCCCTTGCCCTATTTTACTTTGAGTTTGGACATTGTGTACCCTCCTCATCTGGGGTCAACTAGATTCCAAGAAACTGGTATATTCCCTGCTGGCCTCAGCCCTGAAGCACCCTTCTCCCTTAGATGGTAGGAAAGTAACAAACAACAGGCAAAGGTGAGGGGTGGGAAATGACTTACTTTATTTAAAAACACCACCCCTTATGGTCTAGAGAGGTTTATGCAAGTGTGCATATACAAATACATACACACACACACAATGATTAAAGGCTATATGTATATTTATCTGTTTATTTATTCATTCATTCATTCATTCATTTTTATTTTCAGAGAGAAAATCTCACTATGTTGCCCAGGTTGGACTTTAACTCCTGAGCTCAAAAGATCCTCTGGCCTTGGCTTTCTGAGTAGCTAAGACTAGAGGCATGAACCACTATATCTTGCTTTTTTAAAAAATTTTTTTCCTATTCCCATTTCCCCTTTGAGCCAGGAGGGTAATATGAAATCTATCTGGAATTGATTTTTGGTTTTGGAAATTGCCAGCCAATATCCCTTCTGTAAGTCCTATGTTCCTCTCCACCTCCTGATAGTGGGCCGCTGAATACCTATATATCCCTAACCCCTTATACAGTGATAACTGATCAAATTAGGATAAAGGGTGGCCATCTGAATCAAGTAACATCAGTTAGATTCTGCATTCCAAGAATTTGGAATTGATACTCAAAAGCCATTATTACTCTGCTGGGAACTTTTAAAGCTAGGGCTCAAGGGGCCATACTTAACCTGAGTTCAAGTGGAACAGAAAAGAGTGGTAGCAAAGAGAAAAGTGAAAGGAGCCTTTACCCAGAAGCAGGCAGAGGTGAGCAGCTATGTGGCCCAAAGTAACATAGATGACAGCTCCTGCCTTGCCAGTGGGTTCTGCTTTGGATCCACTGAGAGCCCTAGCAACACTTCCAGCCCGTGAGTTCTGTGGCTATCATGTTATCTTTCCAACAATCTTCCATTTTTCTGGTTGTTTTTGTTTCAATTGGTTGATTTTGTTTCTTTTTCCTGAAATCAATCATTCTCTAAAATACATTTCACTGTTCTGGTTAATGTGATTTTTGAGTAATTTCTACTATTTTCCAATGATTAATTAATTTGAGAACTCGGGCTTGCACATCCAGTAAAGGCTAGAGAAAATGCTACTAAAGAGAGTTCAGTTGATATGCGTCGAGACAAAAACCTGTCCCAGGATGTTATGGATTTCATGTTTGTGTCCTTCTCAAATTCTTAGTTGAAGCTGTAACTTCCAATAAGCATGCACACTCATGTGTATGCTCTCTTGCTCTTCCACCTTCTGCCATAGGATGATGCAGAATGAAGACCCTTGCCAGATGCTGGCAGCATGCTCTTGGATTTCCCATCCTCCAGACCTGTGAGCCAAATAAATTACTTCTCATTATAAATTGCCCAGTCTGTGGTATTATGTTATAACAACATAAAATGGGATAAGACAACCAATAGTATTAGAAAAGTTAATTCAGTACTTCTCTTTTATGCTGTTTTGTTAACATGGTTCATTGATATGGGGGGATATAATATACATTTTTAAAATGTAAACATCAGCCAAAAAACTATTGAGTCACTCAGAAATGAAGAAGAGATAATAGAGAAAATAAAGAAACAAAAAACTATCAAGGAATATGTACGTTTTGTGAAGTTTGGGTAATAAATCCTAGAGGAAAATTTCTGCTGGGATATTGGTAACTGGGGTATACAGGGTAGGCCTGTACATGTGAAAACACTATAAAATGAAGGCACTTGCCAATACAATTTCTACCTTGTACATAAAGAACATCACCTAAGGCATATAAGAGAAGGAAAATCAGGCAAAGCAAGCAGAACCTGGTAATACAAATGGAAGAATATGAGCAATAGTCTTTGATATCTGATTAGTGATTTTCAATTTACAAAGCACTTCCAGGCACATTATCTCTGGATTGCCATAAGATTCTCACAAGGCAGGAAAGGTGCTTTTCTTATCTCTCTTTCTCTTCTGAGGAACCTGAGGTTCAACCAAGTTAAGGGGCCAGTCAAAAGTCACACACCTGGCCTCCTCTGACCCCAGGTTTCTTTACATTAGTTCTCAGGTTATACTTTGAAAGGCAGGAACCTGCACCTTCATCAATCTCTAATCAACTGCCTTGGCCTGGCACATGGGGCCCCACTGAGCATATTCTACTGGTCTCAAGTTCATAAGGAGATCTCTTTACCATAACGTTCCTGAAACAGAAAAAATTCCTATTTGCTTTCCAAGGAAGAGAAAAGTTAGCAGTTATAAGATCATGGGCCTGGTCCAAGACAAAAGTGTAAGAAACTACAATCTGTCTTGGTCTTCCTCTCCAGTGTCCCTTAAGATCTTCACAGGCCATTGCCTTCCCAGAAGCCCCACTGCAAGGACCCACTCTACCTTTCCCAGACAATGAGTCCTCCAATCCCTCTATTTCCCCTCACAGATGTACAGAATTACAGGCTTGGATAGGACCATAGTGGTAGTTCCAGTCAAGATAGGGTATACTTCAGAAACAAATGAGCCCTAAATCTCAGGGACTTAACACAACAAAACTCATGTCTCATTCACACTACAAGTCTGATCAGGTCAACTGTGTTCCCTGGGTTCACTCAGGATCTCAGGCTAACAGAAGCATCACCTTGACATTGCTCCCATGATGACTAACATAGCATCTGCTTGGAAGTGACACACATCACCTCTCCTCATGTTCCTTTGGCCCAAATCAATCACACATCAGTGCTTAGCTTCAAAGAGGTGGAAAGTATAATCCTACTGAGGGCATGCTGAGGGAAGCAGAATATTGGTAACCAAACTAATGACAACCATGGAGCCCAGGCCCTATTTGATGTTTGAGTCTCCCAGAAAGAGTCCCACAAAGAGCTCTAACCTTCATCTAAACTTTTGTGACTGCAAGCTCCCTGTCTCATAAACACTTGACTTAATTTGAAGGGAGCACTTTCTTAAAAATAATCAAATTTGGCCTCCATCTAATTTTTGCTGTCTAGTATTCACTCTTTCCTCAGGGTCTTGGGATAAATTATTAATTTATTGAATGAATAAAAGATCTTCAAACAGTTGATGAGAGTTATTCTACTTATATATTTACTCATTTAATGACATTAGATCCCTGCCCTCTGAGAGATCTTGGGTGTAAAGTGCAGTATATGATAGCATGGGATATGGCATAGACAATTCCCTAATGTCATTTGAGGAAAAATCAAGAGCCTTCAAATGAGTGGGATGGGTTCAAGGGATTCTGTAGAGATGGCTTTCTGGAGAAAGACAGTTGATGCTAGCACAGTAAGAGAGGAGCTACCCCAGAAGATGAGAATATACAGAGGAAACAACTTGTATCAGGTAATCTAGGTGTGAAACTGCATGATGCATCCATGGAATTATAAGGTAGTCTGGAAATCAGGATGTCTTTTGGGAAGGGACTTGAGACAAGATGAGCATCAAATCATGGAGGGCCCTGGGGCTAAGGGGAGGGATCTGGAATCATGGAACCTATTTAAGAATTTTAAGCATAAAATTAACATGAGCTGATTCACATCTTAGCACCACCACCTGGCAGCAGGGTCATAATGAAGAACAGAAGACCAGCCTGAGTCTGAGAAAGAAATTGCAGCCACCGTGGTTGAGGCCATGAGGCCAGAGCAAAGGCGATGATCTTGAAAAGAAGGGGTCAGATTGGAGAGGAGGAAATGGAATGGACAGCACTTGGTAATTAATTCCAAAAGGGGAGGCAACCTGTGGTGGGGGAATAGGATGTCTCTCAGCCTTCTGCCATGGGCAACTAGGTGGATGGTGGTGTCATTCACTGAGGTAGGGACATTCAAGGAGATTGGGGGGAGAAACTCACAGTTTGTTGAGTTCAGTTTTGGACAGGTTGAGTGTAAGTTACTGATGTGCCCTAGTGATAATGCATTAGGCAGTTTTCTGTATTTATCAAGAGAGGGCTGGCCAGAGATTATACATTAGGGAGTCATTAGTCTGCTACTAATTATTGAACACAAACCATAATTTTTCTACACATGAAGGGGAGTAAAAATACACTAATTTATCAATTTGCCATATTCCTTTCATCAATGAAAAGAGTCAAACTCTGTAAAATATTTGAAGAGATTTATTCTGAGCCAAACACGAGTGACCAATGGCCCATGAGAGATCTTGAGAACATGTGCCCAAAGTGGTTGAACAACAAGTTGGTTTTATACATTTTAGGAAGACATAAGATATCAATAAATACATGTAAGGTGTACATTGGTTCAAACTAGAAAGGCAAGGCAAATGGATGCAAGAGCCTCCAGGTCATAGGTAGATGCAAAGATTTTCTGGTTGACAATTGATTGAAAGAGTTAAGTTATTGGCCGGGCGCGGTGGCTCAAGCCTGTAATCCCAGCACTTTGGGAGGCCGAGACGGGTGGATCACGAGGTCAGGAGATCGAGACCACCCTGGCTAACACGGTGAAACCCCGTCTCTACTAAAAAATACGAAAAACTAGCCGGGCGAGGTGGCGGGCGCCTGTAGTCCCAGCTACTCGGGAGGCTGAGACAGGAGAATGGCGGGAACCCAGGAGGCGGAGCTTGCAGTGAGCTGAGATCCGGCCACAGCACTCCAGCCTGGGCGACAGAGCGAGACTCCGTCTCAAAAAAAAAAAAAAAAAAAAAGAGTTAAGTTATTGCCTAAAGACTTAGCATCAATGGAAAGGAATTTCTGGTTTAAGATAAAAGGTGTGGAGACCAAAGTTTTATCATGCAGAAGAAGCCTCCAGGTAGCAGACTTCAGAGAGAATATATTGTAAATATTTTTTACCAGGCTTAAAGTTTGTTCTATCAGTAATTCCAAAAGGGAGGAAGATATAATGAGACGTGTCTGACTCCCCCTTCCCATCATGGCCTGAACTATTTGTTTAGCTTAACTTTGGGATGCTGTTGGCTAAGAAAATGGGTTCGTTTAGGTGCTTAGTGGCTCTCAGAATTTTATTTTGGTTTACACTTGCCAGTGGCCAGATTAACCACATCTACTATCTACAGTTCCTTCTTCTTAGACTGAAAGAACCTGAAAAGCTTAACTGCAATTAGTGTCTTGCTTGGTAAGCATGGAATTCAACCACAGGAAAATGGAGTCATAAGAAATATTTCTTTTTTTTTTTTGAGACGGAGTCTCGCTGTGTCACCCAGGCTGGAGTGCAGTGGCCGGATCTCAGCTCACTGCAAGCTCCGCCTCCCGGGTTTTACGCCATTCTCCTGCCTCAGCCTCCGAGTAGCTGGGACTACAGGCGCCCGCCACCACGCCCGGCTAGTTTTTTTGTATTTTTAGTAGAGACGGGGTTTCACCATGTTAGCCAGGATGGTCTCGATCTCCTGACCTCGTGATCCACCCGCCTCGGCCTCCCAAAGTGCTGGGATTACAGGTTTGAGCCACCGCGCCCGGCCTCATAAGAAATATTTCATCCAAACACACAAAGGTCTGATGAGTCGTCCCTTTTCCACAATGGAGAACATCTCCGGAAAAATTCAGATGCTCACTTCTCCTACATCCAGGTTTTTTTCTGTCCCCTGCCTGTGCCAAACAACTGTCATACACTTACTTTTTTCTATCCCACAGAATGTCTATAATCTTTCTTTTTAATCACCTTTATATTTTTCAATTTTGTTACATACACTGATGAAGTTACAACTTCAGACCTGCAAATGTTGATGTATATTCCAGGGACTGAACATGGGTTAACATTTTTAGAGCTCAAGTGTTCTTGAAAACTACGCATCATACACTTCACTTCCAGATTTTTCCCTAAAGTATTGGAGTTAATCTGATTCATCAAATGTTTGATATTTCTAATCTCATTCTTGACGGGAAACCTGAACTTCAGGATTGCAGGCTGCTTCACTGTCACTCTGTGGCATAATAAAAAATATATTTGATCTTTGTCCCTGATTCCTGGCACAGAGCTCCTAAAACCCTTGGGATTTCCTAAATGATAGGAGTATATTTTGTTACTCATAATGAGTCCCTTTTGACCACATCTGAGTTTATGCTAATGAGGTAACTTGGAGTGGGAGTGGGGGTGGAGGGATTGGACAGTTTTAGGATAGGGACTGGTCACCAGGAAGACCAAACACGTGATTAGAGGGTGGGAACTTTCAACCCCGCCATACCCCGACATCTGGGAGAAGAGAGGGGCTAGAGGTTGGGTTATAAACACTCATGAACAAGATTCAGAAAGCTTCCAGACTGCCAAACACATCGATGTTCTGGGAAGATGGCAGGCCCAGAGTGGGTGTGGAAACTGGGCATTACTACACCCCCCATATCTTGCCATATGTCTGGTTCTGAGCTGTATGCTTTATTATAAATTGTTTTCTGAGCTTTGTGAGTCATTCTAGCAAATTACTAAAGCTGGGGGTCATGGGAATCCATGTGAGCAGAAATGTGGGTAGTATTGGCACCCCTTTGCAGGCATCTGAGGTGCAGCAGTCTTATGGAACTGAGCCATTAATTTGTGGGGTCCACACTAACACTTGATAGTGTCAGAATTGAATTGAATTGAATTGTTGGACACCAAGTTGGTGTCATAGAATTGGAGAATTGGCATGAAAAAAATCACACATTTGGTATCAAAAGTGGTGTCAGAAGAATCACCATCCACACCCCTCTAATAAAAGCCATAAAATCTTTACTGAGCTCAAAAAATATCTTATCATTAAAAGCAAACTTTTATCACCAGCTATCTATTATTTAGGACATCAGCAACTATTTGTCATATCTTTAGAAGATGTGATTAGTTGGAGCTAAAGGAGGCTAGTCAAACTGATGTGGACACAATGATAGAAATTAGTAAGAGTGTAAAGCCCTCCCTCACCTTAGGGAGACGCAGCAGGAGCTATCCTGGTTCCTCAAGAAGTCTGTGCTCTGCTCCGAACAGATCTCTTAGCCAATTTCTGCTTCTTGCTGCAGTTATTTTAGATTCAAATACTATGCTTGAATTATCTGTTGGCCTTCAGTCCCAGATTGGCCAGAAGACCCTGCCTTTTGGCTTTCTCTTGGCTGTAAACATTGCAGCCCTGTGATCAGTCCAGACTCCCCTCCATACCAGACTAAGCTCCTTGAATCTTGAAGAACCTGGGAGAGGACTATAGACAGAGTTTATTTTAAGAGATACTGACAAATAGAGAAATTTTGATCATGATGACAAAGGAGAGAAAACAATTTTATGGCATATGAGACATTAGTAAAGATCTTGGAGATGTTTAGTCTTAGAGAAAGAAAAAATGGAGGGGAAACTACATAGTGGCTTTCAAAAATCCAAGGTCAGTTGACAGGAAGATCATAACTTGGATCTATTGTTGAACAAGTCAAAGAAGTAGATTTCTATTAAACATCAGAACTGCTCTGAAATTCTGCCCCAAGAGTTAGAGCATCCTCCCACTATCATTGGAAGTATTTCCAGTTGAGGAAAATGACTGAGCTGTTAGGATTGCCATGTAAGGGGTTGTAGATTACTTTCAAAGGCCTTGCTGAGTCACTCTAGAGTTATCCTATGTGGACTCACAACACGAGGGTTATAATTCCAGTCACATAAGCACTGATTCAAAATAAAAAGAAAGAAGAAAAACACATCTTTAAAAGTTCAAATAGTTTTCAAATATTTTCTCCCATTCCATAGGTTACCTTTTCACTCTGTTGATTGTTTCCTTTGCTGTACAGAAGTTTTTAGTTTGATATAATCCCATTTGTTTATTTTTGCCTTTGTTGCCTGTGCTTTTAAGATCTTACTCATACAAATGTACTGAATGAAGCATTTCCCCTATGATTTCTTCAGGTAGTTTTATAATTTTGGGTCTTATATTTAGGTGTTTGATGCATTTTAAGTTGATTTTTGTATAGGATAAAAGGTGGGGAAGGTCTGGCTTCATTCTCCTGCATAGGGATATCCAGTTTTCCCCAGCACTATTTATTGAAGAGGTTGTCCTTTCCCAAGTGAACACTCTTGGTGCCTTTGTCAGGAATCAGTTGGCTGTGGATATGTGGATTAATTTCTGAGTTTTCTATACTATTCCATGGATCTATATGTCTGTTTTTATGACAGGACCATGATCCTTTGGTGACTACAGCTTTGTAGTATTTTGAAGTCTGGTAGTGTGATGACTCCGGCTTTGTTCTTTTTGCTCAAGATTGCTTTGGCTATATCCAGAATATACAAGGAACTCAAACATCTCAACAGAAAATGAGCAATCCAATTTAAAAATGAGCAAATTATCTGAACAGACATTTCCCCAAAGAAGACATAAAAAGGCCACCAAATAGATGAAAAACTGCTCAGCATTACTAATCCTCAGGGAAATGTAAACCAAAACCCCAACAAGGTATTATTTAACCTCAGTTAAGATGGCTATTATCAAAAAGACAAAGAATAACAAATGCTAGTGAGGATGCGGATAAAGCGGAACTCATGTACTATTGGTGGAAACATAAACTAATACAGCCATTATTGCATGGAGGGTCCTGCAAATAGAACTGTTATATGATCCAGCAATCCTACTGCCGGGCATTTATCCAAAGGAAAGTGATATGGTTTTGCTGTGTCTCCACCCAAATCTCATCTTGAATTCCCAGTGTTGTGGGAGGGACCAGGTGGGAGGTAATTGAATCATGGAGGCAAGTCTTTTTCGTGTTGTTTTCGTGATGGAGAATAAGTCTCATGTGATCTGATGGTTTTAAAAATGGGAGTTTCCCTGCGCAAGCTCTTCTCTTGTTCCACTACCATATAAGAAATGCCTTTCACCTTCTGCCATGATTGTGAGGCCTCCCCAGCCACGTGGAATTGTGAGTCCAAAAAACTTCTTTCATTGGTAAGTTGCCCACTCTCATGTATGTCTTTATCAGCAGCTTGAAAGGGGACTAATACAGTAAATTGTACTAATACAGTGGGGCATTGCTGAAAAGATACCCAAAAATGTGGAAGCGAGTTTTTAACTGTGTAACAAGCAGAGGTTGGAACAGTTTGGAGGGCTCAGAGGAAGACAGGAAAATGTGGGAAAGTTTGGAACTTCCTAGAGACTTATTGAATGGCTTTGACAAAAATGCTGATAGTGATATAAACAATAAGGTCCAGGCTGAAGTGGTCTCAGATGGAGATGAGGAACTTGTTGGGAACTGGAGCAAAGGTGACTCTTGTTACATTTTAGCAAAGAGACTGGTGGCATTTTGCCCCTGCCCTAGAGATTTGTGGACCTTTGAACTTGAGAGAGATGATTTAGAGTATCTGGCAGAAGAAACTTCTAAGCAGCAAACCATGCAAGAGGTGTCTTGGGTGCTGCTAAATGCACACAGTTTTAAGCAGAGCATAAAAGTTCAGAAAATTCTCAGCCTGACAATGTGATAGAAAAGAAAATCCCATTTTCTGAGGAGAAATTCAATATGGCTGCAGAAATTTACATAAGTACAAAGAACCGAATGTTAATCCCCAAGACAATGGGGAAAATGTCTCCCAGGCATGTCAGAGTTCTTCATGGCAGCCCCTCCCATCACATGCCTGGAGACCTAGGAGGAAAAAGTGGGTTCATAGGCTAGGCTCAGGGTCCCCATGCTGTGTGCAGCCTAGGGACTTGGTGGCCTGCATCCCAGCTTTTTCGGCCATGGCTGAAAGGGGCCAATATAGAGCTCAGGCCATAGCTTCAGAGGATGCAAGCCCCAGGCCTTGGCAGCTTCCAGGGGGTGTTGAGCGTGCTAGTCCACAGAAGTCAAGAACGGGGGTTTGGGAACCTCTCCCTAGATTTCAGAAGATGTGTGGAAACTCCTGGATGCCAGGCAGAAGATTACTGCTGGGGCAGGGATCTCATAAAGAACCTCTGCTAGGGCAGTGCAGTAGGGAAATGTGGGGTCAGAACCCCCACACAGAGTCCCTACTGGGGCATCGCCTAATGGAGCTGTGAGAAGAGGGTCACTATCTTCCAGACCCCAGAATGGTAGATCCCCTGACAGCTTGCACTGTGTGCCTGGAAAAGCCACAGACACTCAACACCAGCCCGTGAAAGAAACCGGGAGAGAGCTATACCCCTGCAGAGGCACAGCTGTAGAGCTGCCCAAGACCATGGGAACCCACCTCTTGCATCAGCATGACCTGGATGTGAGACATGGAGTCAAAGGAGATCATTTTGGAGCTGTAAGATTTGACAGCCCAGCTGGATTTTGAACTTGCATGAGGCTTGTAGCCCCTTTGTTTTAGCCAATTTCTCCCATTTGGAATGGCTGTATTTACCCAATATCTGTACCCCCATTGTATCTAGGAAGTAACTAACTTGCTTTTGATTTTACAGGTTCATAGGAGGAAGAGACTTGCCTTGTCTTGGATGAGACTTTGGATTGTGGATTTTTGATTTAATGCTGAAATGAATTGAGACTTTGGGGGACTGTTGGAAAGACATGATTGCTTTTGAAATGTGAGGACATGAGATTTGGGAGGGGCCAGGGGCAGAACGATGTGGTTTGGCTGTGTCCTCACTCAAATCTCATCTTGAATTCCCATGTATTGTTGGAGGGACCTAGTAAGAGGTAATTGAATCACAGGGCCAAGTCTTTCCTGTGCTGTTCCCATTCTCATGAATGGGTCTTACAAGAGTTGATGGTTTTAAAAACAGTTTCCCTGCACAAGCTCTTCCCTCTTGCCACCACCATGTAAGGAATGCCTTTCACCTTCCACCATGATTGGGAGGCCTCCCCAGCCACGTGGAACTGAGTCCAATAAACTTTTTTCTTCTATAAATTGCCCAGCCTCAGGTATGTCTTTATCAGCAGCGTGAATACAGACTAATTAAAAGAGGAAATCTGTATATTGAAGAGACATCTGTATTCTCATGTTTATTGCAGCTCTATTGACAATAGCCAAGATATAAAGTCAGCCTAGATGTCCAACAACAGACGGAAGGCTTTTTAAATTTAGTCTATATACACAATGGGATATGATTCAGCCATAAAAAAGAAAGAAATCCTTTCATTTAAGGCAACATGGGTGAAACTGGGGGGTATTATGTTAAGTGAAATAAGCCAGAAACAGAAATTTAAACACTACATGTTCTCTTATGTGGAAGCTAAAAAAAAGTAGATGTCATAGAAATAAAAATTTAAACAGAGGATAGTAGAACTTGGGAAGGGTAGGGGTCAGGGAGGGACAGGGAGAGATTTGTTAAAGGATATAAAATTACATATAAAATTACACCTAGACAGAAAGAATAAGTTCCAGTATTCTCTACCACTGTAGCATAACTATACTTAATAATAATATATAGTCTTAAACAGTTAGAAGAATGTTCCCAACACAAAGAAATAACAAGTATTTGAGATGATAGATATGCTAGTTGCCCCAATCAGATCACTATACACTAGGTGTCTCAAAACATCCCTACATACCCCATGAATATGTACAATCATTATATGTCAATTAAAGAATAAAATAAAAACATGTTCAAATAAATAAAATTAATTTGGAAGCCTAGTATCCAGGTTGAGCAAGCAAGTTGAAAACTGTAGGACCATTTAAGATGTGAAGAAATGATGAATACAAGAATTCTTATCATTAAGTAGGTTATGTGCCTTAAAGAAACTCTGTGTTAATCTGTAGAATAGTAATCACTGGAATGTGCAGTTACCAAAGTCAGTGAAACAAGATGACCCATGTTCAGTTTCTCTAGAAATAAGCAATTACTCGTGTGGAAGGAATGAAATGATAGAGTCCAGACTGTCCTGACTGCTCCCTGGGGCAGAGTTTTTCTTCGGGAGAGCAGGGCAGGGTGCACCTTCCCAATACCTGCTGGGTGAGAAAAAAGCAGAGATTTGTAACCCCCATCAAAGAGAACCTCACTTTCCTACTTACTAATGCCTGAAATAATTCCTCCAGGGTCATCCTTGGAGGAACAGTGGAAAGAGGAGGAGGAATCAAGTCCAGCAATGCTAAGACGTCACTGTTTTAACACACTCACACCTGCCTCTTTTGATGAAACGACACTTCAGAGGGTCAGAGGTAGGTTATTCTTTCAGCTATGTCCTGAAAGAATGTACAATAGGGAGGGCCTAGTTCTAAACAATTGTGAGCAATTACTGGCTATAATAAAAACACAACTGCCATCAAAAAAACTGTTCCTCATTACATGCTACCCCTCCTATTCCTTAGAAGTTAATACATGAAATGGACTTGCCAGCCCAGTGTGTTGTCACTCTTGCATCTTCCTATAACTGCCTCATTCTAATCATCCCCACCTTTTTTTCTTGTGCCCTTGAAACAAGAATGGATCAAGGGAAAAATTTATTTCCAGCACCCTCTGCTGGTCCTGTAGAAGGGCAAGATGCCTGAAACTACATCAGTACTTGCCAGATTGTTCACTACCCAAAAGCCATTTTATTATTTTATTAACTCCAGAGACATCACTTTTTGAATTTTTTCTTTCAGAAAACCCTGTCTATTATGTATTTATTAGTCTACCGGTTTGCATTTATTAAAGCCATAGAAAACTGCCAATCAGAACTTGTGATGAACATGCAATAACCAAGCTTACTACACAAAGGTTATGTATTTCTAGTTCAACATAAAAGTTCATACTTTACGTAGCCTGTAAAATATTGTTGGTAAGCGTGCAATTTCTGTGAGACTTTTTAACGTATTGCATATAACTTAAGGACCTGGTTCCTACACAGAGATCCAGGGGCCCCAGGGTTTGAACTATGGAGTCAGAATGTCTATCTCAGTACCTAAACAATAGGCATGCTTCTGATATATTCTTACTTTACTAGTAAGCACTTCTGGATGATCGCTAAATGTTTTCTGTTACTTGGATATAATTCTTCAAATTATTTTGGTGTGTTAACTGGCCACATCGTGGCCTAGGTTTTCAGGTAACAGGTTAGCAACAGCCATGAATAGCTGAGTAGAGGTAGAAATGTAATCTGGGAGGTGGCATACATAGGCACATGACTAGGGATATCTGAAATCCAGTTCTCAGTTGGCTTCTTACCCCATTGCCCTCCAACTGCATTACAGGATGGTCTCACAAACAGGAAGTTGATGTATTCACAGGAGAAAAGAGAGGGAGATGGCACAACATGGTAGACTCAGCAGAGTGTGTGGAGTGGGGCCCAGGGGGAGAAAGGCAGGGGAGTGAGACAGTCAAGAAATAGTCAAGGAGGCCTCTGAGGCCAGGGACTCATTGTTCTCACCACAGCAACTGACAAAATACCTGAACTCATACTAGGCTCTCAAACATTTGGTAAATTTCTGCAGGTATCATGCTTACCTCTCCTAGAAAAGCTTGTAGCTAAGTACAGAGCTTTACCGCTGACACTAATAACCATGACTGCTAAGATGATAATCAAAAGTAGCTTGTTCAGTGGTAGAACTGAGCTTGCTGTGTGGCTATATTTTGCACAGAACTGGCTGTATCTTTTGGAAAAAGATGAATGTGTCTCAGAGTGGTTTTCAATGTGTGATTTTTTTTCTTTTAAAGTAAAATTTCATTGCATTGTAACATGCAAATGGAAAGGTATGCAAAGTGAATACGACTCCATAACCAGGACTCAGATGAAGAAACAGATCATTCCAGCACCCAGAAGCCCTCTTTGTGTCTCCTTCCTGTCGTTCACCACAGCCCCATCCCTGCTATCCTAACTTCTAACACCTTACATGAATTTTGCCTATTTTTATATATACACACATACACATACATGAATATATGCTCTTCTGTGTCTAGCTTCTTTTGCTCAACATTATTTTTGTGAGGGAAATTCGTGTTGTTAGCTGCAATTTATTCTCATTGCTATATTTTATTAATAAATGTACCACAATTTTTAATTGATTATTATGATGAGTTGATTCCAGTTACTATTCCAGCTACCGTTCTGAATTGTGCTGGTATGAGCATCTATACACATTTGTTTTGCGTGCATATATACCTTTTTTTGTTAGGTATATGCCAAATGGTATAATTGCTGGTGCACAGGACATAGTATGTGCATACAATCAGCTTTCGCAGATGCTGCCAGAAGATTTTACAATGTGATTATGCTGATTTTGTGTTAGCTTTTGTGCAAAGCTAGATGCCAGAGAGGTTTGGAGAGAATAAAGAACAAGGAGTGAGAATATTGTCCCTAGGCCTATGATTTGGAGCCTAAGGGGATTTGATGGAAAGGAAGACAAAATAATCCTCAAAGGGATAGGCCCCATCAATCATCAACTAATCACTGGAGTGGATCTGAAAGTCTACTTTCTAAGCTTGAGAAGGGAAGGCAGAATCATAATGCAAAAGGCAAAGGAGAAGAAGAAGATAAGGAAGAGGATCAAAATGGATGCTATCCCTAAATGTGAAGGCAATGCTAACAATTTAACTTCATAAAAAAGTGGCATTGTAGTGTCCCAAAACCCTGACCCCAACAGGGAAAATTAGAACCAGACTGCAGCAAAATATGAGGCCTGTAGTATACAGATGTTGAATTTTATCAAAGACCTTTTCTGCATCTATTGAGATCATCATGTGGTTTTTGTATTCGGTTCTGTTTATGTGATGGATTACATTTATTGATATGCATATGTTGAACTAGTCTTGCATCCCAGAGATGAAGCCAACTTGATCTCGAAGTTTCATAAACTTGTTTGGGGCTTTGTGGGTACTCAAAGTTATTAATCAGGACAGCTCCTCTTTGTAATTTTGGAGTAATGCTTTTTACCACTGCTAGTATTCACAGGAAAATAATAAAAGTTTATTGTTGAGCTTCTCCATAAGATTTTTTCTTTATTTATTCTTAAAAAAAAAACAGGATACATGTGCAAAACATGTAGGTTTGTTACATAGATATACAAGTGCCATGGTGATTTGCTTCACCTATTTACCCATCCTCTAAGTTCCCTCCCCCAATAGGCCCCAGTATGTGTTGTTCCATTCTCTGTGTCCATGTATTCTCAGTGATCAATTCCCACTTATGAGTGAGAACATGTGGTGTTTGATTTTCTGTTACTGTGTTAGTTTGCTGAAGATGATGGCTTCCAGCTTTATCCATCCATGTCCCTGCAAAGGACCTGATTTCATTCCTTTTTATGGCTGCATAGTATTTCATGGTGTATATGTGCCACATTTTCTTTATCCAGTCTATCACTGATGGGCATTTGGGCTGGTTCCATGTCTTTGCTATTGTAAATAGTGCTGCAATAAACATATGTGTGGATGTGTCTTTATAGTAGAATGATTCATATTCCTTTGGGTATATACCCAGTAATGGGATTCCTGGGTCAAATGGCATTTCTGGTTCTAGATCCTTGAGGAATCACCACACTGTCTTCCACAATGGTTAAACTAATTTACATTCCCACCAACAGTGTAATAGCATTCCTATTTCTCCACAGCCACACCAGCATCTATTGTTTCCTGACTTTTTAATAACCATTCTGACTGGTGTGAGATAGTATCTCATGGTTTTGACTTGCATTTCTCTGATGGTCAGTGATGTTGATTTTTTTTTCATATGTTTTTTGGCCACGTAAATGTCTTCTCTTGAGAAGTGTCTGTTCATATCCTTTGCCTACTTTTTGATGAGTTGCTTGGTTTTTTTTGTTTGTTTGTTTGTTTGTTTGGTTTGGTTTGGTTATTTTTGGAAGTATGTTTAAGTTCTTTGTAAACTCTGGCTATTAGACCTTTGTCAGATGGGTAGATTACAAAACTTTTCTCCCATCTGTATGTTGCCCGTTCACTCTGATGATAGCTTCTTTTGCTGTGCAGAAGCTCTTTAGTTTAATTATGTCCCATTTGTCAATTTTGGCTTTTGTTGCAATTGCTTTTGGCATTTTTGTCATGAAGTATTTGCCCATGCCTATGTCCTGAATGGTATTGCCTAGGTTTTCTTCCAGGGTTTTTATAGTTTTGGGTTTTACATTAAATCATTAATCCATCTTGAGTCCAATTTTTGTATAAGATGTAAGGAAAGGGTCCAGTTTCAGTTATCAGTATAGCTAGCCAGTTTTATTAGCACCATTTACTGAATAGGAGATCTTTTTTCCATTGCTTGTTTTTATCAGGTTTGTTGAAGATGGTTTTAGATGTGTGGTGTTATTTCTGAGGCCTCTTTTGCTCCACTGGTCTACATGTCTGTTTTGGTACTAGTACCATGTTGTTTCGGTTATTACAGCCTTGTAATAGTTTGAAATCAGGCAGCATGATTGCCTCCACCTTTGTTCTTTTTGCTTACGATTGTCTTGGCTATATGCGGTCTTCTTTGATTCAATATGAAATTTAAAATTGTTTTTTCCTAATTCCATGAAGAATGTCAATGGCAGTTTGATGGGAATAGCATTGAATTTGTAAATTACTTTGGATAGTATGGCCATTTTTACGATATTCATTCTTCCTATCCATGAGGATGGAATGTTTTTCCATTTGTTTGTGACCTCTCCCAGTTCCTTGAGCAGTGGTTTGTATTCTCCTTGAAGAGGTCCTTCACATCCCTTGTTATCAGTATTCCTAGGTATTTTATTCTCTTTGTGGTGATTGTGAATGGAAGTTCATTCCTGATTTGGCTCTCTACTTGCGTATTTGTGATGTAAAGGAATGCTCATGATTTTTCCCATTGATTTTTGTATCCTGAGACTTTGCTGAAGTTGCTTAACAGTTCCAGAAGTTTTGGGGCTGAGATGATGGGGTTTTGTAAATATAAAATCATGTTGTCTGCAAACAGAGACAACTCAACTTCCTCTCTTCCTTTTTGGATACCCTTTATTTCTTTCTCTTGCCTGATTGCCCTGGCCAGAATTTCCATTACTATGTTGAATAAGAGTCTTCCTTTTTGAATACACTTTATTTCTTTCTCTTGCCTGATTGCCCTGGCCAGAACTTCCATTACTATGCTGAATAGGAGTGGTGAGAGAGGGCATCCTTGTCTTGTACCATTTTTCAAAGGGAATGCTTCCAGCTTTTGCACATTCAATATGATATTGGCTATGGGTTTATCATAAATGGCTCTTATTATTTTGAGTTATGCTCCATCAATACCTAGTTTATTGAGAGTTTTTAACATGAAGGGATGTTGAATTTTATCAAAGACCTTTTCTGCATCTATTGAGATAATCATGTGGTTTTTGTCTTTGGTTCTGTTTATGTGATGGATTACATTTATTGATATGCGTATGTTGAACAGCCTTGGATCCCAGAGATGAAGCCAACTTGATCATGGTGGATAAGTTTTTTGATGTGCTGCTGTATTTCGTTTGCCAATATTTTACTGAGGATTTTCACATCAATGTCCTTCAGAGATATTGGCCTGAAGTTTTGTTTTTTTGTTGTGGTTGTGTCTCTTCCCGGTTTTGGCATCAGGATGATGCTAGCTTCATAAAATAAGTTAAGGAGGAGTCCCTCCTTTTCAATTGTTTGAAATAGTTTCAGAAGGAATAGTATCAGCTCCTCTTTGTATTTCTGGTAGAATTCAGCTGTGAATCCGTCTGGTCCTGGGCTTTTTTGGTTGGTAGGCTATTAATTACTGCCTTCTATTAGGCTATAAATTACTGCTCTATTAATTTCAGAGTTTGTTACTGGTCTATTCAGGGACTCAGCTTCTTCCTGGTTTAGTCTTGGTAGGGTGTATGTATCCAGGAATTTATCCATTTATTCTAAACTTTCTAGTTTATTTGCATAGAAATATTCATAGTATTCTCTGATGGTAGTTTGGTATTTTATCATTTTTTATTTTGTCAGTTTGATTCTCCTCTGTCTTCTTTATTAGTCTAGCTAATGGTCTATCCCATCTCCTAGATTCACTGATTTTTTTGGAGGATTTTTCATGTCTCTATCTCCTTCAATGCTTCTCTGATCTTAGTTATTTCTTGTCTTCTACTAGCTTTTGGATTAGTTTGCTCTTGCCTCTCTAGCTCTTCTAATTGTGATATTTGCGTGTCAATTTGAGATCTTTCTAGTTTTCTGATGTGAGCATTTAGTGCTATAAATTTCCCTCAACACTGCTTTAGCTGTGTCCCAGGGATTCTGGTATGTTGTCTCTTTGTTCTCATTGGTTTTGAAGAACTTCTTGATTTCTGCCTTAATTTCATTATTTACCCAGGAGTCATTCAACAGCAGGTTGTTCAATTTCCAGGAAATTGCATGGTTTTGAGTGAGTTTCTTAATCCTGAGTTCTAATTTGATTGCACTGTGGTCTGAGAGATTGTTATGATTTCAGCCCTTTTGCATTTGCTGAGGAGTGTTTTGCTTCCAATTATGTGGTTAATTTTAGAATAAGTGCCACGTGGCACCAAGAAGAATGTATATTCTGTTGATTTGGGGTAGAGTTCTGTAGACATCTACTCTGTCCACTTGATCCAGAGCTAAGTTCAAGTCCTGAAAATCCTTGTTAATTTTCTGTCTCATTGATCTGCCTAATACTGACAGTGGGATGTGAAAGTCTCCCACTGTTATTGTGTGGGAGTCTAAGTCTCTAAGAACTTGTTTTATGAATCTGAGTGCTCCTGTATTGCATGCATATGTATTCAGAAGAGTTAGCTCTTCTTGTTGAATTATTCCCTTTACCATTATGCAATGCCCTTCTTTGTCTTTTTTGATCTGTGTTGGTTTAAAGATCTGTTTTTGCAGAGACTGGGATTACAACCCTTGCTTTTTTTTTTTTCTTTCCATTTGCTTGGTAAATTTTCCTCCATCCCTTTATTTTGAGCCTGTGAGTGTCTTTGCACATAATATGGATCTCCTGAATACAGCACACCAATTGGTCTTGACTCTTTATCCAATTTGCCAGTCTGTGTCTTTTAATTGGGGCATTTAGCCCATTTACATTTAAGGTTAGTATTGTTATGTGTGAATTTGATCCTGTCATCATGATGTTATTTCATTATTTTGCACACTAGTTGATGCAGTTTCTTCATAGTGTTATTGGTCTTTCTATTTTGGTGTTTTTGCAATGGCTGTTACCAATTTTTCCTTTCCATATTTAGTGCTTCTTTCAGAAGCTCTTTCAGGGCAGGCCTGGGGGTAACAAAATCCCTCAGCATTTGCTTGTCTGTAAAGGATTTTATTTCTCCTTCACTTATGAAGCTGTTTGGCTGGATATGAAATTCTGGGTTGAAATTCTTTTCTTTAAGAATGTTGAATATTGGCCCCCAGCCTCTTTTGGCTTGTAGAGTTTCTGCTGAGAGGTGTGCTGTTAGTCTGATGGGCTTCTCTTTGCAGGTAACATGACTTTCTCTTTGGCTGCCCTTAATAGTTTTTGTTTCATTTCAACCTTGGAGAATCTGATGATTATGTGTCTTGGAGCTGATCTTCTCATGTAGTATTTTTTTGTTTTGTTTTGGTTTTCCCTTTTTTTTCAGATGGAGTCTCACTCTGTCCCCCAGGCTGGAGTGCAGTGGCACAATCTCTGCTCACTGCAACCTCCACATCCTGGGTTCAAGCAATTCTCTGCCTCAGCCTCCTGAGTAGCTGGGATTACAAGTGCCCCCGACCACCCTGGCTGATTTTTGTATTTTTAGTAGAGACAGAGTTTCACTATCTTGGCCAGGATGGTCTTAAACTCCTGACCTCGTGATCCACCTATCTCAGCCTCCCAAAGTGCTGGATTACAGGCGTAAGCCACCGCACCCGGCCCTCATGTAGTATCTTAATGGTGTTCTCTGTATTTCCTGAATTTCCACGTTGGCCTGTCTTGCTAGGTTGGGGAAGTTCTCCTGCATAATGTCCTGAAGTGTGTTTTCCAATTTGGTTCCATTCTCTCCACCTAATTCTGGTACTCCAATCAATCATAGGTTTGGTCTTTTCATGAAGTCCCATATTTCTTGAAGGCTTTGTTCATTCCTTTCATTCTTTTTTCTCTATTCTTGTCTGCATGTCTTATTTCAGTAAGCTGGACTTCAAACTCTGATATCCTTTCTTCCACTTGGTTGATTCAGCTGTTGATACTTGTGTATGGTTCACGATGTTCTTGTGCTGTTTTTTGCTCCATCAGGTAGTTCACGTTCCTCTCTAAACTGATTATTCTAGTTAGCAATTCCTCTAACCTTTTATCAAGGTTCTTAGCTTCTTTGCATTGCTTAAGAACATGCTCCTTTAGCTCATCGTAGTTTTTTATTACCCATCTTCTGAAGCCTACTTCTGTCAATTCATCCATCTGATCCTTCATCCAGTTCTGTGCCCCTGATGGAGAGACATTGCAATCATTTAGAAAAGAGGCACTCTGGCCTTTTGGGTTTTCAGCAATTTTTTTGTTGATTCTTTCTCATCTTCATGAGTTTGTCTAGTTTTGGTCTTTCAGGCTCCTGACCCTTGGATGGGGTCTTTGTGGGGGCCTTTTGTGTTGTCATTGATGCTGCTGTTGTCACTTTCTTTTTGTTTGTTTTTCTTTCAATTGTCAGGTCCCTCTTCTGTAGGGCTGCTACAATTTCCTGGGAGTTTACTTCAGGCCTTATTCATCTAATTCACTCCCGTGCCTGGAGATGTCACTCAAGAAGGCTGGAGAACAGCAAAGATGGGTGCCTCTTCCTTCTTCTGGGACCTCTGACCGCAAGAGACACCAACCTGATGCCAGTAGGATCACTCCTGTATAGAATGTCTGACAACCCTTGTTGGAGGGTCTCAACCAGTTTCACTAGGGGGAAACCCACACATCTGAGCTGCCTGGATTCCTCAGAACTACCAGGAGGAGAGGCTAAGTCTGTTGGTCCACACAGACTTCAGCTACCCCTCCCACTAGGGGCTCAGGCCCAGGTAGATCCCAATTCTCTCCCTGAGCCTCTGGCTGGAGTTATTGGAGATCCTGCAGAGAATCCCAGCCCACTGAGGAAGGATGGGTCAAGATTAGACCTGAAAAGGCACTCTGGCCGCAAACTGCTACAGTTGGACTGTGCAGACAAGTCTTGGGACAAAGCCGTCCATCCTCCCTGGCTCCAGCAGGGGAAAAGCACAGCCTGGAGCTATAGAAATGGGTGCCACCCTTCTCCTGCCCAGGGAGCTTAGCATGTTAGGCAGTTGTGAGTCCCAGTGCTGGCTGCTGCCTCTCCCCCAGGGAGCTCAAACGGCTTAGACAGCAGGCAGGGGCAGCCAGTGCTGGTCTTCCCTCCCCCGGGGAGTTCCATAGGCTTAGGCAGATTCCACCTGAGAGGCCATAAGAATCTGCGCGTTCTGGGGTTGGGACGCTAGGCCCTGGTGGCATGTGTTCACAAGTGGGATCTTCCAATCTGTGGGTTGCACAGTTCCATGGAAAAAGCACAGTTTCCCTGGCTGGGTAACACACTCAGTCACCACCTCCCTTGGCTGGGAGGAGGGGGTTCCCCTTCCCCTTGTGGCTTCAGGTGGGCCACCGCACCACACTGCTCTTCCTTCTCTCTGTGGGTCACGCCAGCCTTCTAGTCAATTTTGATGAGAAAACCTGGATACCTTGGTTGCCAGTGAAGGAGTCACATACTTATTATGGTTTTTTCAATGGGAGCCTCCAAAAGATGCTGCTTCTAGTTGGCCATTTTGCACCCCTCCCCATAAGATATTTATAGAAAATTTAATTTGCAAATAAGTAAGCCCAAATGGAATACCAGATGCTATCAGACAGGAGGATCAGAGTTTCCATTTAAACATGCTTGTCCCTCTTTCAGCTTGATTCAGGGCTTTCCTCTGAATGTCTCGGGAAACTCATTTGCTAAGAGTGACTCAGAATTAACCCACTCTGTGAGACTGGTTATCAAAAGCCACTTACAGCATTGCAGAGAGGAATGCAACGTTCTGTTTACAAATGGGACTTGCTAATTACGAAGCCCTAAAAAACATATATACATTTACTCATCTCTTTGCAATTCAGAAATTAATCCTATGGTGGTTCTGGTCTTTTGTCAGCTGAGGTCCTCTCTGACACTTTGCTACAGCAGAGAGCTCCTACCTGAGCACTTGACTTCTCCATATCTGCCTTTCCTCAAATTGGTTTTCAGCTCTGGGGCACTCTGCTCTGCAGCAGAGATGCCTTCACACAACAGATAGGACTGACTATCCTTGTAGAGAACAGCCCAGCTTACACTTGCATTCATTTCCTTGGGGCCATTTTTGTGAATTAAACTTGGCACAGCCCTGCCTGTTTGCTTTTGATCTGACGTGCTGGACAAGGAGTTCAGTTCATTTGCTGCCTCTCTAGCAACCGTGTCCAAAAGCATTATCCAGCAGGAGGTCTAAGGAAGCTGCTATTATCAGCGGCCAACAGGCACACTTGAAAATTCATGAGCAATTTGTAAAGGGCAAGAGTTCTTCCCCTCAGTGCTTTCACTGCCCCACCACTGAGATGCTGGCCGAGCCCAGAAAAAGAGGGGAATATCAATTCAGGCCAGGAATTCAGCAGTGGTTCCAATGCACTGTAAGGATCTAGAAGCCACTGATTTGCTTCTGAGTAATACCCAAGGGTACATGGAACTGGCATGGCCAACTTAGTCATGCTAGCTGCTAGGCAAATCAATTTGCCTACAGGACTCCCGTCATGAGCGTTCACCCTAGGAGCTTCCATATGCACAAATGGACGTTTGTAAAGCACGTACACCCAGGCTCCCGGAGACTACTCAAGTTGTCCCCAAAGTCAAGAAGCAACAAAGTTCTGGGTGAATACCATCTAAGAAACAATGCATCTATCTCATTCAAACACATATTCTTTCTCTCCCGTGAGTTGTTTCAAGGGACCTCCCACGCCACACTCCCTACTATTCCTTAGCCTTGCCAGCTTTCAGAGCTCAGTTAATTCTATTTAAGCAACTCTATTTGTTAAATCAAGACATACACTTACCTTAATCCCATCCCTCCTTCTCCTCTTTCTTTGAAAACCATTCTTTTCTTCTAAAAGATACTTTATCTTGAAGAAAGGGAAGCAATTAGTCAAAATTCCCTAGATATTTTAGGTAAGAGAAAACTACCTTTAAAGTTTCAGTGTCATCAAATTCTAGAACACTTGAATGTCATAGAAAGCCTATTTAAAATTTTATCAAAATCATTTTTCTATCTTTTATCCTCTAAAACATTCAAAATAAACAACAGCTATTTAATATTCATTATTTCTTTTGTTTGGCTGAATCTCTCCGGCTATCCATAATAATATTACTTTTTATCGCAAATATATAGTGCTTCATTGTGAATGTGTAGTCAAATTATGGATTAGATGCCCCTGTGGATTAGACAGGGACCTAATCTTTGTTTATAAGATGACTTTCCAGCATTTATAGGTCTAAACAATTGACAGTAAATGAAATTTTAGAGTACAATCAGTGTAACCTATTTATAAGCCAAGGATAGGCTGTAGTATAATTCTGATTTGATTTTCTTTCTGGGTGCTAACCCTTGATAAATATTGCTATAACATGTGGCCCTTTACCTAAGTTTATCCATCCTGAAGGTGGGCCTCAGTACTGGGCCAAGTTGCACAGAATCCTGGCGGGAAATCATGCTCGGTTATTTATATTTCCACGTTCTGCAAGTTAATAATTATAACATTTGATTCTCTCTCTTTATTTTCTTTAGATTCAGGGGATTCCTGTGCAAGTTTGTTACATGGATATATTGCATGATACTGAGGTTTGGGCTTTAATTGAACCAGTCACACAACCAGTGAGCATAGTATGCAATAGATCATTTTTCAACCTTTTTCCCTTTCTGTCCCTACCCACTTTGGGAGCCTGCAGAGTCTATTGTTCCCATCTTTATGTCCTTGTGTACCCAATGTTTAGCTCCAGCTTATAAGTGAGAATACATAGTATTTTGTTGTTTCTGTGTTAATTCACTTAGGATAATGGCCTCCAGCTCCATTCATGTTGCTGCAAAGTATATGATTTAATTCTTTATTATAGCAGCATAGTAGTCCATGGTGTATATGTAACCACATTTTTTAAAAATCCAATTCACTGTTGATGGGCACCTAAGTTAATCGCATGTCATTGCTATTGTGAATAGTGCTGCAATAAACATGAGAGTGCAGGTGTCTTTTTGATAGAATGATTTCTTTTCCTTTGCGTATATAGCCAGTAATGGGATTACTGGGTCAAATGGTAATTCTATTTTTAGTTCTTTGAGAAATCTCCAAACTGCTTTCCACACAGCTGATCTAATTTATAATCCTATCAACAGTGTATAAAGCTCCCTTTTTGCCACAATCTTGCCAACATCTGTTATTTTTTACTTTTTAGTAATAGCCATTCTGACTGGTGTGAGATGTTATCTCACTGTGGCTTTGATTTGTGTTTCCTTGATGATTAGTGATGGGATGGTGAGCATTTTTTCATGTTTGTTGGCTGCTTGTATGTCTTCTTTGAGAAGTGTCTGTATAACATCTGATTCTGATTAAATCCTTACTTAAGGGAAAAAATTAGGAGACTAATCCACTGGGAAAAATACTCAGCAAGACACAAAAACCTGCACTTAACTACCATTCTATTATATCTTCCTCCCTGTGGCTCGGTCTTCGTCTGAACTTCAATAATTAATCTTAGGAAGTAGCACAGTTTTGTTGAAATGATAAAAATGTAGAGTTTATTGACACACAGCTAATTTAATCGTAGAGATCTAGAGACTAAAAAGAAAAGAAAATGCACAGCTAATCACAAAATATTGTCACAAGAGAGGAAACATACATGTCTGCAAACATAAAATTTTAAAATCAGGTTGAAGAAGTTTCCTAGCAGCTTGCCTCCATCCAATTCTGGAAGTGTCTTCCATTTTAGATCTCCCTCAAGTTTGAATGACTCTTGATTATCTGTGATCGTGAATGGACAGTGCTAAGTTGAACACATACAGTCCATACAGAATCCAAAAGTTAACATGAACAATTACTAGTGAAAGTAATCTGGGTCTAGCAAGCAACACAATGAACTAATCTGAGTCTTCATTGCTTCCTGTTCTTGACTAATTTCTGACAGAGAGCCCTCAACCTATATTATTAATAATAGTCTTCTCCTTGACTTTGTTTCTTAAAAACAAATAAATTCATGGTAATAGAGGTGTTTAGGAATGTTCTGGGTCTTCTGACAGCCAAACCTGGTAAATAATTTCTATTTGTTTCCCGTTTCTTATCCACACACGAAAGTGCCTTAACAGAGTAGGGCACTGGTCAGACCATCCTAAATGGCCCCAATCCACGTGTGCCATAGCTCCCTGCATGGCGCTGTTGAGGACATTCCTCTTTCCTGCCCAAGTTCAGAACAACTGAGTAACAAACAGAGGGAGTGGACAGGTGGAAATCAACTATTGCTGATAGAGCTCTTGGGAAACTGGCTTGGATGACAAGCAAATGGACTTATTACTGTTGCCTAAATTAACTTCCCCCACTTTCACTTCCAGTCTCTCTGGGAGGGGAAGTGCCTGCCCTTCAGTCTTGCCACATAGTCAGGATAATAGACCCAAACAGCATAGTTTCCATCTGCAGGCAGTTCCCAAAGAAAGAGAAACCACAAGACACTAAAGGAAAAAGTCCCAGAAGTGTCTCACATGCCCAGTTTCTTCTCTCATCAGTACTCGCACCTTTTCCCACTCACCAGGGGTAAGCAAGGGGGCAGCAGACGGCCAGCAGAGTCACTCCATGGCAGCGGCTCTCAAACTTGATGTGTATCAGAATCACTGGGAAGGCTTGCTATAAATGCAGATTTCTGGGCCCACTGAAGAGTTTCTGGTGCAGTAGGTCTGAGTGAGGCCTGAGAATGCCCATTTCTAACATGTTCCTAAGTGATGCTGAATCACTGCTCTTATGCAATGGTTCTCAACCTTGACAAATATTGGAATCACGAGGAGAGAGAAGTGAGTGTCTCCTACTATCATTCCTCAGCTTTTTTTCCCTTATAACCCATAAGGCTTAACCCTTAATCCAATTTTAGAATCACCTTGCCAACTTCTACAAAGTTTAGCAGGGGTGTGGCACTCCCTCCAGGGGAAAGAATCAGCAGTCTGTCAGAATCGTGTAGCTCCCACTTCATGAGGCTTCTCCAATATTGACCACTAGTCTTTCACGAGACTGCTAGTGGACAGAGATGATTTTTGTCCCCAGAAAGCTATAAAATCAATTAGAACATAAATTAACTCAAAGACCATACTGGACTCAAGCATTCCCTGTTCTATTTCTTATCCTAAATTAACACCCAGCCACATTATCCAAAATAGCTCATTAGAGATTCTGCAGTGAAATCAAATGACACTAAGATATTCCAATAAAATGTCAATGATAAGATGTTCCAAATTTGAGTATAAAGAGTATAAACTGTCTCCCACCATGAATTTCTGAGGCTGAAATTATAACTCCAAAATTAAATCCTCTGAATATTAAAGCCTAAAATCAAATTATCTTGCCTTTGTGTTAAAAGCCAAAAGAAATCAAAGACCCAAATTTCATCCTCTCCAGATTCTTATTCTTCTGAGCCTATAAGAGAGACACTTTTTATATCTAGGTAGAATTATCATTCTTTTAGCAGCTGCAGTGGAATTCTCTTCCACTGGAATAAGTATAGCTCTCTTAGGATCTTAAAAGTTCAGCTGTACTCACATGTGCCTCACTTTGGAGGAGATAAGGAGAACACTAAAGATAATTCAAGTCCAGTCTCACACCCACTAGTTTTAGAAAACATGTCAATCCTTAGCAGTTAGAAGATATCCCAGGCAAAATTATATTCCCAAAACCTTCTTCTCATTATTGCCAACTACCATAGTGGAGACCCAGTGATATCTGACAAAGAGACTGATAAACCTAAATAAGACAGAATTATTAGTTTCAATTTTGCCATGATGATTGTCATTCTATGTCTTTTTTTGGGAGAACGTGACTTTGAACCCAAAATTTGAATAATCTCTCCCAACTAGATGCTAGTTATGCACGATTTGCACCATATTAGAGAGAGGGAACAAGAAGGCCACCTATGCATACTGTCTTGGCAATTAGAGGGTGGACTTTGAGACATGGCTACCTTCTAACAAAATTTAGAAATTTACAATGGTGATCAGTCCAGTCACAGGGCTTTATTTTGCAGTTCCTTTATTTCCAATCCAGCATGTTGAAAAGTAATTCCATTTGCCTTTGAGGACTGTGTTTCTGCCAACACACTGCTGAAGTGAACGTGGGTTCTGTCTAGTGACTTAGTCTCCACTATCTCTTTAAAAAGGCACTCTCAGGCCTATGCCACAGTGGTGCTTGTCACTGTTTTTTGTTTGTTTGTTGTTTTTGCTTTTGTTTTTCTGAAATCACTCAGACCCAGGAAGCCTGCCTCTCAGGGAAGATTTTGCTCTCATGTTGCATCACTCTCAGCAGATTCCTGAAGGGAAGCTGCTGATGCTTCTGAAGCTTGTGCCCTGCGGTCCCGGGAGAAACAAGATTTCTGCCAGGTGTTCCTCAAGACCTGTCTGCCCTCAGCTTTTGAAAGGCCCCATCTCTGAGTAGCCTTCCTTTGAACTACATTTTATTCTGTGTAAGTGGAATATGGCGTTAATGCTCTATTCCCTCAGTTCTCTTATTTTCTAAAAATTCAGTAAATTTTACTTTAATCAGCTTCACCAAAGTATAATTGACATACGATTGAACTCGCTATTTTAAAGTATACAGTTTGATGAGCTTTAACAAATGTACATCATCATGGAGCCACCATGACAATCAAGACATGGAACGTTTTCATCACTCCCCAAAATTATGTTGTGTCTCTTGGAAGTCAACACCCTCCCCCACCCACAGCCCAGCAGATTCACTGATTAGCTCTCTGTCACTGTATTTCACCTCTTTTAAAACTTTATATGAGTGAATCATGCAGTGTATAGTCTTAAAGGTCTGGGTTCATACACTTATCATATGTTTTGAGGTTCGTTGATGTTTCTGCATGTATCAGGAGTAGTTCACTTTTATCCCTGAGTAATACCCATAGTATGGATATGCCAGAATTTCTTTGTCCAATTACCAGTTAGTGAACATTTGGGTAGTTTCTAGTTTTGGGCAATTATGAATAACACTGCTATGAGCATACATTTACAAGTCTTTCCATGAAAACATTTTTAAAATTCTCTTAGAGAAATACCTAAAGGCGACATATATATATTGCTGGGCCATCTTGTAAGTGTGTATTTAACTTGAAAGAAACTGCCAAACTGTTTTCCAAAGAGGTTGGATCATTTTGTGTTCCCACCAGCAACGTATGAGGGTTCCAGTTGCTCCACAATCTTCTCATCTTGGGGGAAGTCTTTTCCTATTTTAAAATGTCAAAATGTTTAATATTTTGTCTTTCAATATTTTGACAGTTTTTGTAACGTTAGCCACCCTGGTGGATGTGTAGCGCTGTCTCATTTGCATTTTCCTAATGACTACTGGTGTTGAGCATCTTTCATGTGCTTTTGCTCAAGCTTCTATCTTCCTTAGTGAAGCGCTTATTTAAACATTTTGCCTGTTTTTTTTAATTAAGTTGTCTCTTCTTGCTATTGAATTATTTATATACTTTGAAAACAAATCTTTTTGCAGAATACATGTTTTACAAATGTTTTTTCCCCAGGCTATGGTTTGCCCTTGCATTTTTTAAACAATGCTGTCTAAAGAGTAGAAGTTTTTAATTTTAATTTTAATGTTCAAAACCGTACCTAAGAAATGTTTATCTACCTAAAGGTCACAAAGATTTTTTTCCCCTTTTTTCCCCCAGAAATGTTGTAGTTTGGCCGTTGCATTTTGGTCCATGGTTCTTTTCAAGTTAATTTTTGTATATCGTATGTGGTAAAAATCAAAGTATTTTTTTCCCTCACAGTGTTTGTTCTAGCTGCATTTAAAGACTATTCCCACTTTGTTGAATTACCTTGGTACTTTTTTCAAAAATCAATTGATTGTCTATGCATGGGTCTCTTTCTGAATTCTCCATTCTGATCCACTAATAAGTATGTGTGTTCTTATGTCTATAACCCATTGTCATCAAACGTAACTTTATAGGAAGTCTTAAAATTAGGGTGAGTTCTCTTTGTACTTTTTTAGAATTAGTTTGTCTATTCTAGTCCTTTGCAGCATCATATGAATTTTAGAATCAATTTGCCAACTTCTACAAAATTCTTGTAAGAATTTATGTTGGGATTGCTTGGGACCTATAGATCAATTTGGAAAGAAACAATATTGAGTCTTCCAATCTATGAATATGGTATATCTCGCTATTGAGTCTTTAATATTTTTGACTCAGCAGTATTTTGCAATTTAGTGTACAAGTCTCTCACATATTTTGTTAAATTTATCTTAAGAGTTTCATGTCTTTCAAATGCGACCATAAATGATATTTTTAAATTTTAGTTTCCAGTTGTTTATCCTCATGCATGAGTCTTATCATTTTTCTTTATTCATCTGTTAATATGATGAGTTATACTAATTGACTTCTAGTATTAAATCAACTTTGCATTTCTGAAACAAGCCCCTCTTGGTCATTATATATTATCCTTTTTATATGTTTTTGGATTTAATTGGCTAAAATTGCTTTGAGAACTATATATCTGTATTCATGAGAAATATTGGTCTGCAGTTTTCTTCTCTTGTAATATTTTTGTCTGATTTTGGCACCCAGATAATGCTGACCCCATAAGTGAGCTGGGAAATATTACTTCTTTTCCTATTTCATGGAATTATTAATAACAACTAGAATTGTTATTATTTCTTCTTTAAATACTTGGAATAATTCACAGTAAAGCCATCTGGGCTTGAAATTTTCTTGTTTGTTGGAAGCTTTCAATTATGGATTAAATTCCTTTGATAGATATAGATTATCTATAATTTTTAAGTTATCTATTTTCTTTCTTTAGGTTTCTATGCTTTCAAAAGGATACATATCAACCTCGTGGGTTCCTATTTTCATTTTGACAGAGCTATAGTAATTTGTGTCTTGTAAAGAATTTGTCCATTTCATTTAAGCTGTAAAATTCATTGACACTATGTTGTTCATAATTTTCTTCTACCCTCTGGAAAATCTGAAGTGATACCCATTTGTTATTGCTATATTTTCTTTTTTGTTTTTTCTTTCTTGTTTTCCTTATAAGTCAGACTACAGGTTTATTTATTTAATAGATCTTTCCAAAGGATTGATGAAATAGTTTCCTATTGCTGCTTCAGTAAATTACCACAAACTTAGTGGCCAAAAATAACACAAATTTATTATTTTACAGTTCTGAAGGTCAGAAGTCTAAAATGAGTCTCATGGGGTTGAAGTCAAGCTGTCAGCAGGACTGATTCCTTCTGGAGACTCTGAAGTCTGCATCCATTTTTATGCCTTTTTTAGTTTCTAGAGGTCACCTGCATTCCTTGGTTCATGATCCTGCCCTGCATTTTCCAACTTTCATCACATCTCGTGCTACTACCTCTGTTTATAAGCATGCTTGTGATTACACTGGAGGATCCACCAGGATAAAACCCTTAACTCTTTAAGTAATCACACCTGCAAAGTTCTTTTCATCATATACGGTAACATGTTTCCAGGTCCCAGAGATTAGGACATTGACATCTTTGGGGGACCATCATTCAGCCTACTACTATCAGCTTTTGATTCTATTGTTTCACTCTTTTGTTTGCTCAATTTCCTATTTTACTAATATCCAGTGTTGTCTCTATTATTTTCTTCCTTCTTTTTTGCTTTAGACTTAATTTGCTCCCTTTTTCTATTTTATTAAGGTGGAAGTTTAGATCTTTGATTTGAAATATTTCTTCTTTTTTTATAAAAACACTTAATACTATAGATTTCTCCCTAAATACAGTTTTAGCTACATCTCAAATAATTTTGATATATTGTGTTTTAATTACATTCAACCCAAAATTATCAATTTTGTTAGGTCTTTTTTGATCCACATGTTATATTAAAAAGTATGTTTTAATTTGTTATTTTCTAGATACATTTCTCTTGATTTCTAATTCCATTGTGTGCTACTTTAATTCTCCCGTATGTTTTGATCCTTTTAAATTTATTGAGATTGAGACTTGTTTTATGACTCAGAATCTTGAAGAATATTCCAGGTTCACATGAACAAAGCATGTGTTCTGTTGTTTCAAAGCAAAGTATTCTATTAGGCCAATTTGATTGATAATGTTGTTTAAGACTTCCTTACTCATTTTCTGTCTACTTTTTCTATCAATTACTTGGAGAGGTGTGTTGAAATCTTCAGATATAATTGTAAATTTGCCTTTTTCTTCTTTTGGTTCTATAAGTTTTTGCCTCATGGATTTTGAAGCTCTATTACTAGGTAATGGATATGGTATCTATGTCCATTTAGAATAGTTATGTCCTCTTGGTGAATTGATCACTTTGTCTTCTTATATAATGTCTCTGTCTATTCCTGGCAATAGTCTTTGTTGAGTTTTCCAAATATTAAAAAAGAGGACCAGAAACTGGGAGGCTGATCAAGCCTGGCTCATCATTTTAAAGGTAGTACTTCACATATAAATTGTTTGTAGAATACATAAAATGTATTTTCTTCTGCTTTGTAAAGTCTTAGACCATTTATTGCAGCCAAGCAATGAAGAAATTGTTCCATCTCCTATACTTAAAAGACTGACATATGAAAACATTCTCTTTTTCCTCTAATCACAGCCTTGCCTTGGCTCCCTTTGTGTACTGACCCCAGAGAAGCTCTTGCATGTTTGTAGGGCTGGCACTTTCTGCCCTATCTGTATAAAAACAGCTACTTGCCTGTGGATAACATTTCCATTCGCTACAAGGTCAAAATCCCATCAGACTATGCTTACTAATACCTAAGGCCCAAAGCTGCCATCACAGTCCCATCAGTCAAAAGCCAATCACACAACTGTAAAAATCAGCTATGTGGCATGTCTAAGCCCTACAAATCTCCAAAGTAAAAAAAAAAAAAAAAAAAAATCTTTCAACCCATGCTTACTCCCCCTAAGGCTTAACGCCATCAAAAGCTTGTGTTTTGGCTCTCCAAATACTACTGCTCATGTGTCTCTCAAGGTTCCTGGCTAGTATTCCAAATGATGGGGAAAAGAATGCTATTTGTTGGACTCCTTCAAACTCTATCATCCTCCTGTGCCAATGCCAATCATTATAATTGGTCACAGAGATATGCAATAAGGCTCATTTCCCCCACACCCAGCCCCACACAGGTTTCAGGTGGTGGTGTTTGTCTTTCTACACTACCCACTCTTCTCTAAATCAATGTCCCTTGCTCTATTTCATAAGGGAAGAGCTGACTAGTATCCTGGGGTGGTGACGAGGGTAGTAAACATCCCATACAAGACAGCTTGAGAGGCAGCTCAGCCATGTTAGGATTTCAACAGGTGTCCCTCTGCCAGACGAGCCACAGGCAGTGGGCAGGGGCAGCGGTCTGCATGGTGCTCTATCTCTCTAGGTACTGATGGCCCTTATTTATGCCTCTCCTCTGCCTTCCCCTCACCTCCATCCCAGACGGCCCTCCTAATCTCTAGTCAGGGAGGAAGGCATGACCATCAGCCTCTCCTCTGTCTCTTATTAATCTTTATTAAGGTATCTCTATGTTCTGTTCCCCTCAGATTCATCCCTTTTGATTCTTATTGATTCTTAGGGGCCTAGTTTGGAAGTCAAACTAAAGAAAATAAACCAGATGGGAACTGTTTCTTTCTCTTTCCATCCAGATGTTCTGACTGACTGAGAGAAGGTCCAAGAGGTGTAGGAAAGTGTGAAGAGCACAGCGATTAATTTTTCAGAACTCTATGTCAGTACAGAGACTTGCCCACACTGCACCAAAAGGGTCTCAGAGTCCCTCCAAAGATGCTCATCAGATGCCCATCCCATTAGAGTTGTCCCATCCAAGGAAAGTCATTAACCATCAGAGTCTAGTCAAATGACAGTACCAGTAGTTGGTTTAGTTGGCAGGCCTTACAAGTTGAGGTGCTGTGGCTGGGAGAGGTGAGATGGCACCCAGACACATGCTTGTTAGGAGCAGGGCTGGGACTCAATTCCAAGCAGCTCAGGTTTAGTCCAATACACTGCACTCTCACCTGGGGTGACTCCATAGGATTAGTTGGCAGCAAACCCAGAGCAAGACTGAGATACAGGGTGGAGGCCAAAGTAAGAGGATGCTAGCTTCTGAAATAAAACTGCCACAGGGAAGGAGAGGAGAGGAAAAGCAGGAGGAACCTAGGCCTATTTTGTTCATGTGTTGGTGAGCTGGGGTCTGGACACCTTTCTCCAGATGAACCAAGTCTCAGTGGGGTTCTTTTTAGATGCCTTTTAATTGTTTCTCATTCAAAGCTACTTTCTAAGACCAAGAATTTTCCACCTACCTTTATAAATAGAATATAAATGTAACAGAAAAGTTAGGGGAGAAGAATACAGCTCCTAGATGGGAGGGAACTGTGTGCGGTGTGTGGCAGAGCTTGAGGCTGCAGCACACACTAAAATCCCAGCCATCGATGTCATTCCCCTTCTGGGGAACAATAAGTCTGGTTGGCTGTAACAATATGATGTTTTAAAAATTGTTCAGATCAGCAGAGAGAGTGCTGTTTTGATGGGACTCTGAGGTAAACTCTTGGGTGAGTCAAAGATACAATGGGAAAAATTACCGGCGCTTGGGAGATTTTGCAATATTGGCCTTGCACTCACAATCTCAGAAAAAAATGAATGTTTGATGGATTTTCCAAAGTTGATGAAGAGCAAGAGTGGTTGTTTTTTTATTCCCCAGCTGACTTTTCAGATTCAAGGCTCACATGAGGAGTCATTCTGAGGGAATTTTGGCCATCTCTGCCAACTGTAATTATGGCTGCATGCTAAACGGTACCTTGAATAAGGATCAGGAACTGTGGTTGTCCTGAAATGTCCTTTATCCAGTGACTGAGGCCGGATCTACATGGCTCGAAGTGCAGTCAGGATTCAGTCACTCTCCAGTTACAGCACAGCCACTTCTCCCCCATCCGCAGCTCATACCGCAATCTTTGCAAAGATGACACTCCAGCCCCACTGGTGTTTTTGGTGTTTCTCATGCATGCCACAGGCATTTCCACCGGAGAGCCTTTGAACTTGTCGTTTGCCCTTTCTGGAATGCTCTTGTCCGGATCTGTGTGTAGATGGCTTTCTCTCATCATTCAGGCCACTCTTCAGAGGCCTCCCTCACCAGACATCCTAAAGGAGTTCCTCAGGCCTTCCCCTTCCCTCCTCCATGTCTTATTTTCTTCCAAGCAAGTATTTCTATTATTTTCTGATTTGTCCATTCTTTCCCTGTCTTTCTCCCCAGAAAAATGTAAGTCCTCCGGGAGCAGGAACTCTGGCTTACTTGCTCACTGCTATGGTCCAAGCACCCAGAGCCACACCTGGTACACATTAGACACTCAAGAAATGTTTGTTAGAGAGCTGAGGAAAGGACGGTGGTGGGTGGACTGTCCGGGGCTGCTGGGTGGGGAGGCCAGCTGCTCCATTCGTCCATAAGGAAGCACATACACTCACAGGCGTGCTGCAGGCCTCAGGGGAGCACACCAGGGCATTACCAAAGCCGTTCTCTCACCAGGGCTTCCATGTTGGGTCCAGAGTTGAAAGAAAAAAATATAGGATTTGGGCTGATCGCCACATCTGTCATGTACCAGCTGGTTTTCAAGATAGTGAGGACAGCCACAGAGCGTTCTCATTTTAGGTATAGCAACTGTTTCCTCACTCATTTTTAATGATGATTTCTTTGCTTTTCTTTGAAGTGTATCCACAGCCAGTGCCCTGTCCTGATGGCAGGAATTGAAAGATGGACGTGGGGGAAAGTTGACAAGCCTTCTGACACTGCGAGAGGCTGAGATCACTGGTCCTGGTTCTTTGCAAGATAATAGGGTGGACTTTATTAAGATTAAAGACAATCACCATTTATGTGCTTCATGTTCAAGAATTTTAGGGTAAGTGAAACCTCCCCCAGGGTCACCGAGATCAATGTTCCACCAACTGTTCCACCACTTTTCATGACATGGTTAATGAATAATTATCCAGCCTTTGCTAGAATAGATTCAACTACACCACAGGGCAGGCAGCCACTATTTTACTGCTGAGAAAACTTTTCTAAGGAGATTTCCAATTAAATTGATTCTTTATTTTCCTTTAAAACACCTTTTCTGTGGGCAGTTGGTGGATATTTTTAAGTTTGGGATTTGGACCATATGGAGTAAAATATTTAGAAATGTTTAGAGCTATTTTGTCCCTTCTGAAAATGAGATTGAGAATAACCTGAGAGAAAATAGAACACCATTGGCTTTCCCATTCACAAACACATTCTGCTTGGCACTTCTCTGACATTCTGTGATGTGAGGGAGCCTGGAGTTTATATTTCATTTGCACATTATCCCACTGTGATAGGAAATTATTTCTCCTTGGCCAACTCTTATCATGCAGATTGCTCTAAAATCAGATTACAGCTGCTCGTTTTGATTGATTAGTTAGTTCTGCCTTTTAAAAATCACTTACGTCTCTTATCAGTGAGAATAAAGCTAAGAATGCAATTACAACATTTACTTATGGGTTTCTAAGGGTGTTTTAACAAGAAGCTGAGCAGAAACAGCTCCTATATAAAAGCGAAGCAGAAACAAACTTCTTCACAATTATCAGTAAATCTGTCAAATAACCCAAGGAGACACATAATTTTTTTCTTTTTTTTTTTTTTTGAGATGGAGTCTCACTCTGTTGCCCAGGCTGGAGTGCCATTGGTGCAATCTCGGCTCACTGCAACCTCTGCCTCCCAGGTTCAAGCAATTCTCCTGCCTCAGCCTCCCAAGTAGCTGGGATTACAGGAGCATGCCACCACACCCAGCTAATTTTTTGTATTTTTAGTAGAGACGAGGTTTCACCCTGTTAGCCAAGAAGGTCTCAATCTCCTGACCTCGTGAACCCCCCTCCTTGGCCTCCCAAAGTGCTAGGATTTCAGGCGCAAACCACAGCGCCCGGACAACACAGAATATTATTAAGTGAAATGAGGTCCAGCTTTACAGCACTGAGCAACCATTAAATGCCAGTTTATTCCAGGAGCTGCAGGGGATGGAGGATGAGTAGAACTTTGAAGTTTACATGCATAGGGTCCAAAGTAGACACCTGCATCTCTGTCCATCCTCCCCTCAAGGGAAATCATGTAGTGTATCCACTTAATGTTCTGGCCAATTATAGCTGTAATTTAAGGGATAACAGAAGGCGAGGCAGTAGCTATTGGAGATACCATGTGTATCCTAGGCTCTGGGTTGGACATTCTGGTGTGAGTCCCAGTCCTGTACTTGATGGCTTTTTCACTGTGGACACATTTTTTTAACCTCTCTGTATTTGTTTCTTTGTTTGCAAAATGGTAAAACTATTTTCCTTGCAAGGTTTTTGAGAAGATTAGAGATCACATATGTAAAGCTCCCAGCCGAGTGTGTAGCTCTAGGTCTTCAGGGATGTGGCAGCCGCCAGGACTGGGTTGGTTTTTCCATGTCAAGGGCCATCCTGTCCAGCTGCAGGCATGCCGGCTAGGCACACAACTTTCAACGGTTTTTACGTTTGTCTTGCTGGAAGGTGACCTTGGAGGATCTGCGCCAAGACAAGCTGCTGAGGCCTTTTCTGGCCCTGGGTTCTTCGGCAAGGGCTGCTTCTGTGCAAGGGGGATGACTCAGGGCACAAGGCTGCAGCTCACGCAGCGTAGACAGAAGCGCTGAAAAGGCGGGTGAGAGTAGGCCAGGGAAGAAAATCCTGGATAATGTGTTTAATTTGATCCGTTCCCTGGAGTCATTAAAATGCATCCTCCTCTGGACTCTCAAATTCTTGAGCTGAAATAATCAGTCCAACAGTCTTTTTTTTTTTTTTTTTTTTTTCTGAAAATAATGAAAGCATACGTTATGATGCGTTCAAAATGCTCAGGCCTGTTGAAATACTGCCCTCTAGTGTTTAGGGATGGGCGCAACCTCTTTGGGAAACTGCTTGGCCGACTAGCTTGTTACCAAAGGAAAGCTAAAAAATGCAAGGCTGACCCCAGATAACTCATTCAACATAAGGGGTTGAGATGGGGGTGCCGGGAGTCAAATTCCTATTCCCGTGATAGAGAAACACCAAATTTTCTGTCGCTCATTTTCAAAGGGACCGCCACCTGAAATAAGAGAGAATTATTGACCTCTACAGCATCCTCTTGCCAAGCGGGGAGAAAAATACTCGAAATGACTGACACTTTCCTCCCTGTCTCCCTTCCTCTAGCTCTCTTCTATTTATTGAGCAGCTATCAAAGCATAGCCGTCAGAATATGGACACAGGCAGTCTGAGTTCACAGGCTGGCTTCACAATTTGCCATTTGTGCAGATTAGGGTATGTGACTTAATCTCCCTGTGTTCCAGGTTTTCAAATCTATAAAATAGGGATAAAATTTTTACCTACCTCATAGGCATGTTCTAAGATTGCATGAGATGCTTGGAGTACATTTAAAGTACTTTGAACAAGACCTTTCACACAGTAAACACTTAATAAAATAAGTTATTATTAGTCGTTATTGTATCCTTCTCTGTCTCAGGCTTTGTCCAAGGTTCTCGGGAGGCAGCTGGGAAGACAGGCATGGTCCCTGCCCTCATAAAATATATATCCACAAATCCTGGGCTTCAAGCTGTTAGGGATTTTATCCATACTGGAGGGCAAAGAATAGTAAATCTCCCAATGTATGTTTTTAAAAATCCAAGAGAAAACAATTTATGATAGCTCAAGAGCCCACTAGGAAATAGTAGTGCCAATCTTCCCAAACAGAGATAGAATTTCCACAGGTATGTTTCTGGATGCCTTGAGAACTTCTCCTTTGCTCAAACATCACTAATGAGATACAATTCTCCTTCCAGTTTCAGAGTTTATCCACACCTTCAGCTAAAGGGCAGCACCAGCCTTCAGGTAAGTCGAATCTGGAGCTACTTCACTTGAGTCATGTTGTCTTCCTCTGCTTAAAATTCTATTCCTTTGCCTTTCAGAATTACAGTCTCCAGGAGGCCTCTGCTAGACACACATGTTCTTGGAAGTGTTTATTATTATTCATTCTTCAGATGTTATTAGTCATTAACACCAGATATGTGATTAATTTGTTAATTCCTTCCTAACTTGATGGCTAGCTAAATTCAGGGACGTTCAGGATGAGCGCATTTTTAAAATAACTTTTTCTAATTTTAAAAATACTAAATGCTCATTGTAGAAAACATAATCGAGAAAACTCTAGAGAAGAAAATTATCCCTACCACCATGAGACAACTAATCTTAACATTTGATTCTTCTTTCCAGCTCCATAATGATAGATTGATCTATAATCAATAGGTCAGTTGAAATTGCATGGACTTTGAGGTCTGGATAAAATGATGCAAACCTCAGTTCTCCCCTTGTAAAAGCCCAAAAGCCCTCCCCTAAATTTCTGCAGATGGATGAGGAGTTTGTTTTTTCATAGTCAGTTCTTGGTTCCAGCTTCTGCCTCCATAAATGTTACTCTGCTTATTACCAGGTCTGCCCCCTTGCCCAGTGCACACACTTGTGCATGTGTGAGTGCATGCACAAGCACACACACACACACACACACACACACACACACACACACACACGGAGTTCATATTTGTGCCTGTGGTAGGCTGATGACCAGAGAGCAAAAGTGTACATTGCAGCATACAGCTTCAAATAAAACATCAGCCAGGCCTTCCTCACAATGTCTTTTGGCCATCCCCACTGCCCGAGGATCCCCACCAGCCACCGTATGCCCTACTGTCCTCAGCCTGGGAATACCTCTGGGCTCTCTTTCCCTGATTCTGGGCTCATGCAGAGCAATTTAGCCACTGCCTGCTCTTTCTTATACTCCTACCAACTCTTCACCCTCAGCCCTCTCCTTCTAAGTCAAGTGCCTCTATCAGATTATTTTCTTTTTTTTTTTTTTTTTTTTTTTTTTTTGAGACTGAGTCTCACTCTTTCGCCCAGGCTGGAGTACAGTGGCGCCATCTCGGCTCACTGTAAGCTCCACCTCCCCAGTTCACACCATTCTCCTGCCTCAGCCTCCTGAGCAGCTGAGACTACAGGTGCCCGCCACCACGCCTGGCTAATTTTTTTTTGTATTTTTAGTACAGACGGGGTTTCACTGTGTTAGCCAGCATGGTCTCAATCTCCTGACCTCCTGATCCACCCGCCTTGGCCTCCCAAAGTGCTGGGATTACAGGCGTGAGCCACCACGCCCGGCCTATCAAGTTGTTTTCAAAAGCAGAACAGTTTCTCCCTAAAAGGAAAGTTGCTATTAGTAGTTAAAATAATGAAATTTATACCCCATTACATTTTTAATGCTGCATATATCATATAGTTTTGTATTTTTTTCAAGCAAACAATATTATGAACATGTTACTGTGTCAAAAATTATTCAAAAAGACCCACATATTTCTTTTTTTTTTTTTTTTTTTGTAGGACCCACATATTTCATCATCAAAATGAGTAAGTGTTCTTGGAGGAAGGGGCAGGTCAGAAGCATAAAGGACATGAGAGGGACAGGCCTCTGTGGGCACCCTAGGACCGAGGTTAGTTATTAGAGGACATGGTGTTCCTGTCTCTCCTGGGGAAAGGAACAATATATTATAAAAGAGAAACAGGAAGCAACCTTGGAATATTCCATAATTTAGCTTAGGTTAAGCTCTGTTAAGGGGTGGGACTAACATTATCCTCAGCATAGCTTTTGCTGAGACACTAGAAATTTAGAACATTCTGAATGTGATTGAAGCAGGAGATAGAATAATAAGTCCAATTTAAGGTGATAATGCATCAATTATGATCTATGCTAATGTACCACATAGGGCACACAGTTGTAAGTAGACACAGTGAAGGTAGAATTTGGGAAATGGTGGTGCTTACCTAGCTTTTTACAGATTCTGAGCGCTAGAATCTTCATATCCACAAGGTCCCTCCTGAATGTGTATTTATATAATAGTACCTAGAAGAGTTATTTAAGTCAAGGCTTTATGAAGATAACAGGGCCCTTGCAAGAAATGAGACTTATACAAAATTTACTATATAACAGCAATGCATTGCAGTGAATCTTGACCCCGTCCTGCCTCAGCCCCCATCAGGACTGCATGGGATGCTACCTGGTACAGGTAAGGATGGAGTGGTGACCTTTCTTTGCTGTGTCTCATACGGCTCTTGCCCCTGCCATGGGACTGGGGGTGTACACTTGCTTCAAGGCCCTATTAAAATCAAATTTCAGAAATGTTTGCTTTATATTTACTTTAGTTGTATTCTTTAAGCAATTTCTATGAAAGGGGTCATAGAAAATCCCTCAAAAATCTTTCTTGATCTGACACTTTAAAAAAACCCACAAACTTAATGAACCGTTGTCTTGGTATCCTCTCTTTTTATCTGTCCCCTCTTCTTCTACTTTCTTGAATTTCTGATGCAGACTCTCCATCTGGGATCTGTTTGATGACTCTCAGCCCCCCCTTTTAAAACCAATGCTGTGGCCCATCCCTGGATTCCCAGGCCTTTGTCCTGGAACTTGCTTTCACACCCACTTCGCTCTACCTCCACGAGTGTAGGCCAGCTCTATGCTGTTTCCTCCTATTTTGGTTAGCTACGACTACATAACAAACTACCTGCAAATTTCATGTCCCAGGACAACAGAAACATTTATTTGTTTGATTCAGTTGTTTGAGCAGGTCTTAGCAGGCATAGCTCGCCTCTGTTCATATGCAGTCAGCTGGGACAGCTTGATTGGAATTGGAGGATCCACTACCATGTCAGCATTCCTCATGTAGTTGGCAAGTTGGTGTTGGCTGGCAGCTGAGATTCAGCAGGGACTGTCAACTGGGGCCTTGAGTTCCCTTCCCTGAGGTCTCTCCATATGGCAGTGTTGGGCTTCTCATGGCATGGCTGTCCCAAGAGAGTTGGACTTCTTACATGGAAGCTGGCTTCCTCCCACGAGCGAAAGTGTAAGCTGCCAGGCTTCTCAAAGTCCCAAAACATCTCTTTCCCCACGTTTCATTGCTCAGAAGAATCACAAGGTCGGCACAGATTCAAAGGGAGAAAGAATACACTCCCCTCTTGATGGACGAGTGGCATGTGAGAAAGGAGATATTGCTGAAGCTATCTTTGGAAATACAATATTCCATATACCCTGACACACCCATGCCATCTCTGTGCCCAGCCCTAATTTCCAGAACCCCAGCACAAAAAGGAGACTCATGTGCCTTTCTATATCCAGAAGGGATTTTGGACAGAAAGACTTTGCTTCAGTAGACTTCAGGGAACATGCTTTCTAATATATTATGAAAATGACTGTGAAAGAGTGCAATTCTTTGTCTCTCTGGGCTGAGCATTCTGGAACCACGTGCTTTGGCATCATCTTTCTTCCACGATTAACCTTCTCCTTTGCACTGCGGTACCCATGTGGGGTATTTCAAATTCCCTTTTTCAAATAGAATCAGTTCCTGTTTGCACACTGAACTAAGCATGGATTTTACATTGAGCTATGCCATGACTTATAACACCATTCAACGTCCACCCGCAAACAGAAGGTGGAGCTGACTGACACCCACAGGCCCCCGGGGCTCAAGCCTGCTCATACTTGGGCATGCAACTTTTCTCTTGTGTGCAAGGGCAAAGCAAATGAGATTCTCTCAATGAGAAAGACCTGAGTGGTATGTTTATAAGTATAGGAGAAGTTGGTATTCCACTAATTGTTAGTATCTAATAAACTACCCCCCAACACTTAGTGCTCTAAAACATTTTTTACTATATTTCACAGGTTGTGTACATCAGAAATTCAGTCAGGCTTGACTGAGCAATTCTTCTGCCCTCCTCCTCTTACCCCGAAGGCATCAGTGAGGTCACTCGGTGGTGTTCAGACAGCAGATGTGCTGATCTAGAGAGTCGCAGGTGGGGTTATTCACATGCTCGGCACCTTGGCAGGGAAAACTGGAAAGCTGGGCTCAGTTGGGACTGTCTGCTGGAGTGCCCACCTGCAACCTCTCCAGCACGACGGTCTCAGGGTAGCTGGACTTGTTACATAGCAGCTGGCTGCCTCCACTGCTCCCCACCCCCACCCCCTGCAAGTGTTCCAAGAGAACCAGACAATAACTGAAAGCCTTCTTACATTTAGACTCAGAAGTCACATATGCCCCTTTAGCCACATTCTCCTGGTTGCTAGAAAGTCATAGGCCAGTCCAGGTTCAAGGGAAAAGAACTAGACACATCTGCTGGGGACGTGGTAAGGCCCTGCTGTAGAGGAGCTCGTGGGACCTGAGGCATTGTTGCAGCCATTTTTGGAATGTGGTACCTGCCCACAGCTGGCTCAGACCTTGGCAAGAGAGCCGTTAGATGAAGCTTGCCTCTCCATTCCTGTAGATCTGCCCCATGTTTCTCCCCTTTTTTGTTGTTCTTACCTTTAGATTTCACCATGATCCCTGGCAGCCTCCCCTTTCCCAGCCTCAGATTCTACCTCACTCTCCTGTCACTTCCTGGTGCTTCCTCCTTTACAGAACTTACCTATTTTATGTCCCATTTCCTCCTGACCCCATTAGATGCCTGGATGCAGCACTTTATATTAGACAGAGCATTGAACTGAAAAGTCATGTCCTGATGCTTCCACTAATGAGCTGTGTTATCCTAGGCAATTCATAACTATTGCAGTTTTCTCATTTATACAATCCTGGGGAAGTGGGTTTGGAGGATTGGATAAAACAGTCTTTAGCATCAACTCCAATCATTTCTAAATCTAAGCTGAGTTAAGAAATAAATGTATAGCAGCAGCAAATTGCTATTTAGCCCCACTGAAAATATCCACTCAGCACCTACCTTAAAGAATTCTGGGTCACTACAGACGATAAGAAAAAGAAGTAAGGTAAAATCCTTACTCTTGAGGAATTGGAATATTCATTGGCAGACACAAATAGAGGAAAAGTTAACAGAGCTAGGAAGAATGCCACTGGATGACAGACCATGATTCATTGCAAATAAGTAATCTAGGAAGTATATTCTGGGTTCCTTCAGTAATGTAATCATCCACTGAATGATAAAGTGGCTTTGGAGGTAAGACACAATTTAACGGGATTTTTATTTGTTTTTGTTTACATATCTAAGCCAAAGGAAGAGACTGTATGAGGATTTGGGTTACAATTTCAGGGCAAGCAAATGACACATTCTGGCTGGGGGAAGTATAAACTGATACAGCAATGCCACATACTGCACCTGCAGCCAGGCACCTCAGCAAAGTCATGTTATGTGCAGATGTCCATAGAGGAAAAAACTTTTAAGAAACATTCTTTTTCTCTCCTCTCATCCTGAAGTGAGAAAAAATAAAGCTTGTGTCTTCTGGATGTCAAATGGAGACCTGCTTCATTGTCTATGCCTGCATTGGCTCCAAGTACATGTGACAGAGGGAACTGCAACATACAAGCTAGCTGGAGGTTTTTCCATCAGAACCCCACTTCAATGCCCTCCACTATCATCCTAATCATTTAAATAACAAATCAAGTCAGTAGGGGAAACAATGTCCATCTCCAGTCTACCTACCAGACTGACTTTGGCATCCTTAAAAATAATCTAAGAAAGAACACCTAGGCAGCCATTTGAGCTTGAGTTTTCTCCAGTGTGAGTAACATGCAGTGGTACTATACAGATATTACGACAAAGTCTGAGTGGGTCATCAGGCCTAACTCGATGCTAGCACTTAGCAAATGCTCAGTGAAGGTTCTGCATCTGTGTGTTGGAGTTCAGACACTTTCTCAGGAAGTTTTGTGAAGACTAAGCTTCAGCTGGATATAAGTGGGGTGTGAGAAAACCAAACCTAAGCCAAGGCAAAAGGGTCACACTATTACGGAGAAGAAACTAGTGTCACTGTCCAGAATTTGGTCCAACTGGGGAAAAGCCCATCTCTTCGGCTGTCTCTGACTACCCCAGTTCCTAGCCATCGGCACCCATGGCAGGCTCATGCTGCACTGGGGCATGGCTGGGCAACAATGGATATCTGTGAGCTCCAAGACAAGGAAGTTTGGCAAGAGAGATCTTGGTTCTCCCACCAGGACCTAGTCACATAGGAGGGGATGAGATGTCATAGAAGGGACACAGAATTCACATTCATTGAATTCCACATGTTGAACCATTCTTGCATCCTAGGGATAAATCCCACTAGGTCATGGTGTATGATGTACATTGTATACCTGTTAGGGTGGCTGTTATCAAAAAGTCAAAAGGTAAGTTGGTGAATATGTAGAGAAATTTAAACCCTTGTATTCTGTTGGTGGGAATGTAAAATGGTGCAGCCACTACAAAAGACAGTATGGAGATTCCCCCAAAAATTAAAATTAGGACTGCCGTATAACGCATCAATCCCACTTCAGGTTATAGATCCAAAAAATTTAAATCAGAATCTCAAAGAGATATCTGCACTCCATATTCATTGCAGCATTATTCACAATATTCTAGATATGGAAACAATCTAAAATGTATTGATGGATGAATGGATTGAAGAAAATGCAGTATATACATTCAATTGAATATTATTCAGCATTGGAAAAAGGGAAATCCTCCCATATGTGACAACATAGATGAATCTGGAGGACAGTATGTGAAGGGAAATCAGCTACTCAGAGAAGGGCAATACTGCCTGATTTCACTCATGTGAGTTATCTAAAATAGTCAAAGTCATAGAGGCAGAGAATGGTGGCTGGGGGACGATCTCGGGCAGGGATAGATAGGAAGTTGTTGTTGTGTAGGTATAAACTTTCACTTATTCAAGATGAATAACTTCCTGAGATCTGCTGTGCAACATAGTTTCTACAGTTAATGACACTGTATTGTATTGTGCAATTAAAAAATTTAAGAGAGTCTATCTCATGTTGTGTTCTTACCTGCAAAAAGAAGGGACAGACACCAGGAAATCTTTGGGGGTGATAGATATGTTTACCACCTTGATTGTGGTGATGGTTTCACAGGTGTATGCTTATGGCCTAACATTAAATTATATACATTAAATATGGGAGACTTTTATTCATATATCAGTTATACTTCAATAAAGCAATTTAAAAAAAAAATAAAAAACTTAGGCCACTAGAAGACTCTTAAAGAAACTTCACCAGAAATGTCTTTCTTACAGTGAACTTTTTCTTGCTGATATTTTTCCAAAGCATGCATAGGTATTTCAGGCCAATGTTCTGGTCTTTCTGCTATTTCAGCTTTAAAATCCCTCCTTTTGAAAATCACCTCAGTACTGCCACCTCAGCTGTGGCACTTCCTCCCACAACCTGCAACTAATGATGTGACTTGACTTGCTCAAGCCCATAAGCTCAAAGATACAAATCTTTTTTAAGCAAGATTTTGCTATCAAAATCTATATGAATAGTTGATTTTGTTGTTGTTGTTGTTCTATTTTAGTAATTTCAGGGATTATTTTTCTGTAAAAGAATAAAGGACTTGAAATAATAAAGTAATATTTAAAGAATACTTTAAAGACGGCATTTTACTATCTTCGTGTTTACAAGTCATACGTGCTTTTGTGGAAGATGTAGAAAATATAATAAAGTACATGGGAAAAATTACTAGACTATTTATAACCCCACTGCCATGAGAAACATCACTGTAGACACTGTAATTGTTTTTGTCTTCAATGAAGTCGAGCTATACTTTTTTGAAACATGCTTCTGTTTTTCAGTCAGCAGCATATAGTGAAGGGCATTTTCAGGCAACAACTAAACATATACCCTGTTTTCAGTCCTGAGTCAGAATGTCGCCTTTTGGCGTATTATTTTTAAAAAAACAAAAAACAAAAAAAAAAACACTATTTGGTTAACAGCAAAATCAAAAGTAAACTCAACCCAATAATGTAATGTTGGGGATGATGTTAAAAAATGGCTTGTATGTTTTATTAATACAATTGGCTGATATTAAACTTGCTCTTTGAATTATTTCAATATGGACTTTTTTGTTATCTTTATTTTCTTTGCATTTGAACAGTTCTAGTCAGCTAGTTTGCCTAATGAGGCATTAGGATAATTAACACTAGTTTCCATAATAATCTCCAAATTATTATTCTAATATTCTTATAGTATCTACAATCAGAGACTTAACACAGTAAAAATTTCTTTCTTGCTCATGCAATATTTTATAACCTGTGGGTAATTGCACTTCTTGGCTCTACTACCGGCAATAACTAAAGGATATGTGCTTGTCCCAAGTAGTAGTTACTCCATCTGGAACATGTGACTGTGGAAGGAGAAGAAAGAGTGGCAAGTGTAGAGAATCATCAAGTGGGTTTACATTCAACATGGAAGTGGTGCACATGAATTCTTCTCACATCTTATTGGTCATAATGCAGTCAAATGGCCCGAACCTGACTGTGAGGCAGCCTGGGAAATGTAGTCTTCCTGTGTGCCTGTAAAAAAGAATCCGATTGATAAACATCTAACAATTCACAGGACCACTTACAAATGAGCTGTTCCTGATGATTCCACCTTAACATCATTTGTTGTTTCCGGCCATTACATGGCTATTCATTGTACAACCAACTGGATTCCATAATTCAAATCTCTCCTTGATAGCTAAAACAACCAGAACATGGTATATGGAAACACATACACACACACAGCACCCCCACACACACTCTCTCTCATTGCTAATAGCATAGTTGATTTGAGTATATTAACAATAGATCTTTGCAATAAGCATTGTTCTATGTCAGAAACTGCTGGATGTTTTACTTCCATGCATTATCTCAATTGATCTTCACAGAATTAGTGAGGCAGGCATTAATTATATCCTCATTTTACAGATGAGGAAATGAAACTTGAGTAAAACAATGTACTCAAAGTCACACAATGACATATGAGTAGGACTGGGACCTATCCAGGTCCATCTGGCTCTAGAATCTGTGCTATTAGCTCCTGTACTAGATTGGCCTCCTATTTGGGAGACACGGGTGGGAGACAACGGCCAGAATTAGATGGAAGAAATTCCCATGGGACAGGGGCTTCAGGCTTTCCTGATCTTCCTGTCATAGTGGTTCTAAGCTGAGTTATCTGCATCCTGGAGTCCCCCTGGCTGATCACTCGACAGTTTTGCCACATGTAACCCAGACCAAAGCGGCAGGTGGCCCAGGTTTATTTTGTACCACACAATGACGGTTATCTCTGCTCTGCTCTGCTCTGCCTCAAAATTTGCTTTGTTTCCTAACATGAACTATGGACTGGTCCTAATATGCAGTATGGCTATAAAATGCAGCTTGTTACATTGAGTACGGGCTACATCTGGTTATACTTAATATCTTGTTGTGTGCTATCTTTAAATGTTTACATGTGCCAGTTTTACCTCCCCAGCTAGAGGGTAAATTTGGAACAAAACTCCATGTATTTCCTAATAGCAGAAGCACATGAGAAACTTGTATTGATCTAGGGTGGGCAGCCTAACAATACAGGTAACCTGTGGTCGGCTCTGTGCCTCAGTTTACTTTTCTGTAAATCGGGGGCTTTGGCTGGAAGAGATCTAAGGGCTGTCCAACTTTGTTATTCTCCATATTATTGGGCAGTGTTCTTCAAGGGTGCACTATCAAAAGCTTAGTAAATTTTTCCTTCAGAGTCAAAGTCATTGAATCGTCACGGGGTAAGTATGGTCACATCCTCCCTAGCTAACAGCACCAAACACACGTGACTATAACCGGGTTTCCACAAAGAAAGTTGAATTTTCAAGTGACAAAAACTCATTATTATAAAATGACTAATAATACAGCCAAGAGCTGTAAAGTGAATCTTGCCGAAGTCATTAATCAATTGATACACTTTAAAGAAAAGCTTCCTTATCCATATTGTTAGTCATTTATTCAAATTAAGTAAATATTGTCTGCATGGTCCACTAAGAAATTAAGGAAGACTTATTAAGAAATTGAGCAAAGTAAATGTCTTGGGGAAATTTCACAATTAAGGATTCTTTCAACAAAGGAATTTCAAGAAGTCAGGTAGGCTGCACAGTTTGATCATCTTTGGGTCTCCGTTAGGTTCTATCTAATGGCACAATAGAGTGAGGCTTGAGGCAAACTGCACTTGTCTCAGAAGTCAGTTGCTTTCCAGACCTGGGACAATACCACTCAAGAAGCAAGAGCTTTGTGACAAAGACCCTGAAACCCCCTGGTATTGTCTCTTAAGTCAAATGGCTTGCCTTCCTTTTTGGTTCATCAAATAGGTAGTTACTTTGCAGACTCAAAAGCCTCAAACAGGTGAGTTTCATTTGAATGTGATGGCATTTCATAGATGAATGTGCTATTTAGCTTTATTCTATACTGTTATTGCTACCACATGAAGAAGATAGAAAGAGGAAACAGAGTTCTGGGAACTGCAACTAATGATTTACCATATACAAGGAAGTGCTCAAAACAACCTGAGACATGAGTCTACTGAAAAATTAGAAATAATGACCCACTTTACCATTAGCCAGGATATAATAACAACTGGTGGTCAGAGCAATCTATGGGTGCCAAGTTAGGATGAAATTTAGACCAGGTTACATTTACTCAATGGCAAAATATCTAGTAAATCCAGGTTATGTTTTTGCAAACACACTCTTTAAGTCCAGGTAAACAGTTGACTTTTTCCTTTCACATGGAGTGTTGCAACATTCTAGAAACACTACTTTGAACTTCTTCAGGAATTTTGTAATCTAAATTTACAAACTGGCTCCAAACGCATACACACACGTGCGCGCGCACATACACACACACACACAATTAGAAAGCTTCTTTCCTTTTTTGCTCTGTCCTCCAGACATCTACAGGGTCCTTAGGCCCCTCAGAAGCAGGGCCTCTACAAGTATGGGAGAATGTGTCTTCTTCCTTGTGAAGAATGATGGTACCAGAAGGGAAGATTTATGTAGGCAATAAGCTTTCTTAGCTCACCTTTCATTCTTGTTATAATTTAATATCATTCTTATATAAAAAATGATTGACTCTTGGATGGGAATAATTGGCAAAGGAGTGCCTTGTACAAATGTAGCATTACAATCCATCCTCCCTGACATTCATCGAGACTCCTGCATTGTGCATCATGATGAAATGTCCATCAGGACTCCTAGGGTTTGTAGCTGAGCACTCAAAAATGCTGCCTACTTCTCACCTTGATTTGTACGTGACCCCAAATGTGGAAGAGGGCTTTGTCAAAGCCACAGGCCATGGACAAACCAGTGCTCAGTCTTAGATTTCCTAAAATACTCTCCTCTTCATGTGGCTTTTTCCTAAGTGCCACAAAACAAGATGCTACACATTAATTAAATGCACACACATAACCTGAGAATAGTCTTCACTTCACTTATCTAAGACAAAAAATTTCCTTATGCATAGACCAAAAGGCCTGAAACAGAAATATAGACATGAATTCTACATTATTATAGGGAGCCAAAACCACTAGTTATGTATAAGACAGACAGGTCCAACCCAAAGAAAAACTGTAAAATCTGACCCAGAATAGGGCCGGGCGCGGTGGCTCACACCTGTAATCCCAGCACTTTGGAAGGCCAAGGTGGGCGGATCACGAGGTCAGGTCTCTACCAAAAATACAAAAAATTAGCCGGGCGTGGTGGCGGGTACCTGTAGTCCCAGCTACTCGGGAGGCTAAGGAAGGAGAACGGCTTGAACCCAAGAGGCGGAGCTTGCAGTGAGCCAAGATGATGCCGCTGCACTCCAACCTGGATGACAGAGCGAGACTCTGTCAAAAAAAAAAAAAAAAAAAGAAGAAGAAGAAAATTTCTAACCCAGATTATTACTCATTCAACAGTCATTAGGAAAACTTCTAAAAATTAACACAGCGTAGGACTCAACAGGAGCAAGTTTTGTTACCAAAGAATCAGTCCCTACTGGTGGCTGAAAAACCACTACCCTCCACCAGGCACAACTGTGCGCCTGCCTGAAACCATGGCTTACCAGGCAGCCCACATGGGACACTACATCTTTCTCAGCATGGAGATCGCTCACAACACAGCGAAATACTGTGACTTCTTGTCAGCAATCTTTATCCCCACTCACTGCTTCCACTTACTCACCTTCCACTTACTCCTCCAGTCACTCACCTTCCACTTACTCACCTTCCACTCTCTCACTCCACCACTCACTCACCTTCCACTCTCTCACCATCCACTCTCTTACTCTTCCACTCATTCACTCCACCACTCACTCACCTTCCACTCACTCACTCCTCCACTCACTGCCCCACTCACTCACCTTCCACTCACTCACTCCTCCACTCACTCACCTTCGACTCACTCCTCCACTCACTCACTCCTCCACTCACTAACTCCCCCACTCACTCACTTTCCACTCACTCACTCCCCCACTCACTGACCTTCCACTCTCTCACTCCTCTACTCGCTCACTCCTCCACTCACTC